>NC_133769.1:122665278-122965278 GCF_003597395.2 Chelonoidis abingdonii
TGTATCACAGTGACCTATGTGAAATGTGTTTCGTGACCTCACCAGATAAGTGCGATGCCACAACTAAACACAGCCGCATTTGGCAGTAATTTTGTCCTCGCAATGCAACATAGCAGAACAGTCAGTGAGTGAGCGGGATGATGGATTGAAATGAACTCAGGGCTGGCTCCAGGTACCAGCATTCCAAGCTGGTGCTTGGGGTGGCAATCTGCAAGGGGTGGCAGTCCCTGTGTTTTCACCCCAAGGAGCACACCAAATTGCCACCAGGGACAGCTGGAGGCAGTCCATGCATCTTTACAGCGGCAGGCGCTTTTCCGCAGTGGCGGCAATTCGCCAGCAGCTTCTAAGTTCAGCGTCCACGGTGGCTTCAGCTAAACATAGAAGCTGCTGCTGAAGTGCCGCCGCCGGGGAAACATGCCTGCCACCCTAAGGGCACACTGACTGCCCCCGCTGTCCGGCGGCAATTCGGCCGCTGCTTGGGGAAGTGAAAACTGTAGAGCTGACCCTGAATGAACTACCCTTATTTTTGAATGTGGATCCTTTTATGTCAGGGTTGAGAAACCATGGTCTGGCTGGGCAGAGTGAGGATGCTGGTCACCATGATGTAATTCTTAATATACACAGGGGGGTTGATTCTCCAGGGATGTTTTTTACTAGCACCAGATATTCTCTCTCATTTAATTCATAGAAAAATCTGGTGTTTGGGTATTTGTTTGGAAATCTGTGATGATTAAAATGTAAACAAACATAAGGAGATTTCAAATGTTAAAAAAGGTAGGTGTAAGTTAGTTTACTTATAAAAACTTTCCAGTTTTGCCTAATTAGGTGATTTGGCGCAAAACTTGCAAGTATTCCATATAGTTAGTATGTGGAATTCCTAGGGGAATTCCTAAGGGAATACCGCAAATACTGAATTAGTTATCTAAAGCAACTGATTTTTAAGGGTGGCAGATGAATTTATGTATTATATTTGCTAAAAATATTGTTACAAATTAATTTAAAAGTACACCCATTTAGCTCAGCCCAACAATCAGATTGCTGCAAAAATGTATACGCAAGTAGCTTTACATGTGTAAGTAGTACTAGACTGGAAGTAGAGTAGTAAATCTACTATTTGGGTTCCTGGGGTAACGGTGGTTCTTCCCACTCTGCCTCACTATGTCAAGGGGTCTCCCCTACTGTCAGGGAATTAGCCACATCTGGCATGAAGATCCAGGCCCCGGAGGCATAGTCTTAAGGGACTCTGACTTTCAGGCTGGGCAAGCTATAAGCACTCTGTGTACTCTGGCCCCAGGCAGGGGGTGGGCACCAAACAGTCCAGGAAGCTCAGGCCCTCAGACAGGGCAGAGCTGTGAATAGTTCAGGGCCCAGGCCCTCAGGCCGGGCAGAGCAATGACTAGTCTAGTGTCCTAGCTCTGGTGGACAGTGAGCTAACACAGACCTTTTGGCCTAGGGGTGGGGTGGCAGGGGGACCTGGACCCACCCAACTCCACCAGATCCCAGCCCAGGGCACTAACAGTGGCAGAGTGTTCTGCCACTTAGTCAACGGGGAATTCAGCCACAACACACTGGCAGTGTTTCAGGCAGCAATGCAACCAAACTGGAGTCAGCTGTCCCTGGGCCACTTCCACCTTCCCTTTGGGGTGTACCTGGATCCAGGGGTGTCCTCCATCTCCCTGGGGTAGGTAGCCAGCAGCAGTCTCGGCAACTCCTCAGTGTCTGGGTTGGCTGGCGGCTCCAGCAGCTCTGGCCAGTCCTCAACTTGGTGGGGCTCTTCTTCAGTCTCCAGGTTCAGGAGCAGGCAGAAAGCATCTGTCTACTCCAGCAGTTGCCACACAACTAAGCTCCAGGACCTGCCGTTTACACTTCCTGTCCCACCTCCTAATGTCCAATGGGAGGGGCAGGCATGGCTTGGTGCTGCCCACCCAGGATCAGAGAGTGGGTCCTCCCCCTCTGACTCAGTGGAAAGTCACTCTGCCTCACTACAGGTGAATTAAAGTTTGGAGCTTTGGGCCTCAACATGCACCAGCTCAGCTATGTTTACCACAATCAATTTTTAATTTACATTTAAGATTAATTAAAATTAGCATTTTGGATCTTAGTACTGCATGCAACCATCTTGCTGCAAAGTGAAGTATTGCTGTCCTGTAACAGCCAGTGAGACAGCCCTATGAAGCAGACTTTAAACCAGTTTCTATTCTACTTTTAGTAAGAATAAAAAATAGTTGGATACCATTTTTGAATTATGTATTTTGTGTAAGCATTAGACCTTTGTGAAATGTATCCCTGTGCAGAGAGCCCTAGCAAGGTCTATGCTCCACCTGAGTGTAAGTAAGGGTTTAAGTGGTGCGTAGACATTGGGCTGGCCATCTGCATAGTGGTGAGCTTCATTGTGACAGTTAAATTGCTGTTAAAGCAAGATGAAAAGCTGGTCAAGCTCTTTGTAAACCTTCTGCATGGGTCATGGGGCTCCTAAGAGAATAGATGGTCCAGCAAGTAAGGCACTTAGCCTAAGACTTTGGAAAACTGGATTTGAGTCCCTGCTCTGGCACATATTTTGTGGGGGACCTTGGGCAAGTTATTTAGGTCAAGATCCTCAAAGATAGTTAGATGCCTGTGTACCTTTTAGGCACCACTGAAATTTTCAAAACCACCACTCTGCTGCTGCTTAACTGCATTGGCACCTAGGGAATAAGTTTCAACCAGTCAGCATTCTCATAGCTGCAAAAACCCTGATGCCACCCTACAGCTAACAAGAAGCTAAGAGCTTAGAAGCGTGGTGGCTGAGGGTCACTCTAGGGCTCATTCCACTAGGCAACACTGTCTCTCATAATAAAGAAACAGTGTCACTTCAGCAAAATGTCTCCATCACTAAGCTTAGAAATGTCAATTGTAAAGGAAGAAAAACCTTACACTGTTTCCGTTTTATTAGTTAAGGCTATTTGATTGCTAGCCTGTAAAACTTTTATGTTGTTGAGAGAACAATACTGATTGTTATCCCTTAACATCTGACGGAAGGAGGAATTTTATCTTTACATCGTGACCAATCTCTTTGAGGTTTTCATAGCTGATGTTTTAACTGGAATCAAAACAATATGTTCAAAATCTTACTGAGCAAGTGAGCTGTGAGCAATGAGCCACAAGAGGGCATCGTTGGAAGCACTACAGTTTACAAACTTTTCTCCTTAAGAAGCTGCTTGTTTTTAAATGGCAGTTACCTAGAGGATGTAACAATTTAAGAACATCTCAGCATCTTTAAAATGATGTGTATCCTGGCAGTGAATTCACCTAAAGATTGGTCAAAGACTTTGGCAAAAATATATTTTTTTAAAGTTTAGCCTATTAAAAATGAACTGTTAATTAGGATAATGAAGTACCTTTTTTAATGTTTCAGTATTTAGATTTCTGCTTTACTATTTAAAAAAAAAGAAAATTAACAATATAGAATAATACGGTACCATTTCTTTGTTTCAGAATAGATGCAAGTTTATCTACTTGACTCATTTACAGTAAATATTTCTCTTTATTTATATAGCATTTCACAGAAGAACCTCAGGGTGTTTTGCAAAGTTCAGTACAGATCAAATATATGTGTGTGTGTATGGCCTTCATATATATTTAAGGGTTCATATTTAAGACCTCATGTTATATGATCTTTTAAACAATCTTATGTCTGGTCTACACTACAAAGGTAGTTCAATGCAAGCCAACTTGCATCAACCTACTTGTGCATGTGACCATGAATGCTGGAACTAGAGGTGCTGGGAATGTTGCCGCACCCCTTGGCTTGAAGTGGTTTCCATTATATGTAGGGTTTAGAGTTTGGTTCAATGGCTCTCAGCACCCCCACTATACAAATCGTTCCCGCATCCCTGCACGTGACTACACTAAAACTTGTCTCCCCTGATGTAAGCACCCTATTATGGCGACACAGCATTGAGCTATGGTTGATGTACTGAGCTCAATGTGGTGCAAGTGTAGATACTACATTATCTATGTTGACTCTACGAATTCTCCAGCAGCTGTCCCACAATGCCTGACACTGATCACTCTGGTTATAGTTGTGAACTCCACAGCCCAATGGTCCTGGAGACCAGAAGCCCACCTCTCCCTTTAAAACCCTGTAGATTTTTGAAATGCCTTTCCTGATTATTTGGCTTCACAAGTACACCAAGCAGATCTTTATTGATAGATGCAGCTGCGCAGTCAATTGTGCTGACTACATGCTCCAGACGCACTCCAGTATGGGGTAGACAGGAGATATTGGATCTCCTGGGCCTGAGAAGAGAAGAGGCTGTTCAGGCATAGCTACGGACCAGCCATAGAAATGTGGACATCTACTAGCAGATTGCATGGGGGATGCAGGATAAGGGGTCAAATAGGGATCAGCTGCAGTACTTGTGAAAGCAAAGAAACTTTATCGGCATACCAGAAGTCCTGAGAGGCCAACAGTCAATCTGGTACCGAGCCACAGACCATATTGCTTATACAAAGAACCGCATGCCATTTTTGCTGGAAACCCCACCACCATGCTGCAGACCCACAGTGAATACCTTCGATAAGCCCGAGACACAAACCATTGGTAGAGGAGGAAGAAGAAGGGGGATATGCCATTGGGTGTTCCAGCTATGCTGCATGCCAGGACCTCTTTGAGACTCCACTGCAGTCCAGTCAGTCCTAGCAGTCAAGCATGGGCGAGCCTGATGCAGGAAAAGAAACCTAAAGTAAGTGTGTAAATGTTTTTCCAATTACAGTGATGGTGCCCCCAACTTTTCAGGACATAAGCTATTGACCGTTCATTAATTTACTTGTAGTAGTAGAAGTAGCAATACAACAGAAAGAGAGAGAGCGCTATCTGCTTTTCATTCCCCTGTAGAGTTGGGAGAAGCACATGTGGAGTAGTTTGGTTGTGAACGTAGGGATGTCCCTTGAATCTTCCTGAGAGATCTTGATGAAATTTTCGTGGAGGTATCTGCAATCCTCTCCCTAACGTTTGTAGGGATTGCAACCTTGTTTTTTCCTCTGCAGTAGGACACTTTCACGTGCCAGTTGGCAATAACCATTGCAGTAAACAGGTTAGCAATATATGTGCCCAAGCAGCTTGGCGATGCCAACAGCAGCTGTGCTCTCTGTGCCTTTGTTACCTTTAGGAGTGAGAGAGCAGCCACAATCATCACTACTTGGGGGAATGGTGCCAGTATTCAGTGCCAGTGGTCTTTACTCATAGTTTCATGCAAGCAAGCAATTTGTTCCTCCTTTCCCTTACCTCCCAGAGGGCCATATTTGCCATGGTTGGAGCTGTGAGTGGTGCAGCGTACAAGCATACCAAAGCAGAAGTGTCAGTAAGCATGTCTTGTTTAAGACTTTAGGGAGGCAAAAGAAGGGAGTTCTGAATCTTAAGTTTCGCTTTCCATTGTGAATATGCTGACAATGGTACCTCTGTGTGTTTCATCTGAGGCTGCTGCTGCTGCAACCTTGAAGGGTTTCCCTCCACACCCATGGAATGCCTGAGCCAGATAAGGAGGAGAAAGAAGACAGTTCAGGATGATACGTTCAGCAAGATCCTGCAAGCCCATTGTGCATCAGACCAGCAGAGAGGGCCTGGAAGGCGAATATTACATTCTGTATGGAGAAGGAAGGAGCAGACTAGAGAGAGGTCCAGGACTCCCAGCTGGAAAAGGAGAGGGAGATGCACCAGGACATAATGGGCTTCTCTTGCAGCAAACACAGATGCTGCAGACTCTTGTGGACCTACAGTTTATCCTTGTTGTCCATGGGCTTGTCCTTGTAGTCCATGGAGAACTCTAGAGAACCTCCCTACAACCTCTTCTCTATATGCCCAACACCTGCCACTCCACGCTGGGGGACATTAAGGACAACCACAGCTTCACCTACACTGACCTGAGAAAGCCACAGTTGCTGAATGTGTAGCCAAAATGGACACAAATGTTCTTTCTCCTTGTTAATAAATTAATGGAACAGAACTTAAGTTTTAATGTATTTGCTTTTTTGTTACTAACATTCTATTTTTGTGGAAAATAATTCATCTTTATTAGTTCCTAACATATACTGCTACTGAAAACACCCACTTACTGGTTATGTACAGTATGACACAACTCACAGAATCAGTGACAAACACAATGTAATAATCATAAATGTACATCAAGCTCCACAACATTAAGAGGTGCCTTGACAGTGTTATATTCATAGATGTGTACCAAGCACCACACAATTCCTAACAGCCCCAAAACTACAGGGCCAGGTAGAGCACAGTACACCACAACACATTACTATGCTCACTGTTAAAATGCTCCCACGTCTGTATAGCTCTGTACTGAGCTCTTCTACTAACCCAATGGCCACGGGAGCAATGCATAGGGTGGGTCCCCCAAGATCACTATTGGCATTTCAATATTGCTAATGATAATCAGTTGGTCAGGAAAGAAAGTCCCTGCTTGCAGCTGTCTGAACAGTCCTGTGTTCATAAAGATGTGAGTGTCATACACTTTCCCTGAGCAGCCAACATTGATGTCGGTGAAGCATCCCTGGTGATCCACTAACACTTGCATAACCATAGAAAAGTAGCTCTTTCTGTTGACTTACTCTGGGGCAGCTGGGCTGGTTCCAAAATTGAGATGTGTCTCATCTATTCCTTCATTGCAGCTCTTAAACCTTATTGCTGCAGATCCATCCACTGTATCCTGCACATTGTGGAGCGTCGGTCCTGTGTAGCAGGAGATGGTTAATGGTCCTGCACACTTGCATTACAACATTCCAGAATGATTTCCCACTGACATTTAGCAATCCACAGTGCGATCACTGTGTTCTCCGGTTCTCAGTTCTCCGGTCTCAGTGCCACTCATTCTGGTGTCCTTGCACTGGGGGGCTGGGGGTGAGCTCATTACACAGATCCAGGAACAAGGCCTTGCACATCTGTAAGTTCTGCAGCCACTGCTTGTTGTCCCAAATCTGCATTACAATGCGATTCCACCAGTCAGTGCTTGTTTTCAGGCTGAGAGACGGCACTCCACTGCCTGCAGTTGCTCTGTGAATGTCGCCAATAACCTTTAATTGTTTTTTGCTGTCTCAGCAATCTGTTCTCCATAAAATCATCATGTTCCCCACTGATTTGATTCTTCTTGAGCCTTTGCAAATACCAGAGGATCATGTGTCCTGTGCTTGCAATGCTTATGACAATAGTGCAGGGCTGTGCAGGTTTCATGCTTTTCTCAGAGATGGTGGAGAGCAAGGATGGCCATGCAAGTTTGTGGGATTTTTTAAAAAGGCGTGAAAACAATGAGATAGGGATGACATTATGGGAAGGAGAAAGATGCATGCTGGGAATTTGACCCCTTGCTCCAGTCACCTCTGTGTGACTTGTTTCTGCCCCACTATGAATTGCCAAAACTTCCCAAAAGACAGTGCACTAGATGGTAGCGAGTTGAACACTGGGTTTCCTATCCAGGGTTCACAGGACACAAGCACTCCTGATGAGTACATGCAGCACCGACACAAGGAGTCAAGTGTGCATAAGCAATATACTGTGTCAACTTTATGCTGATGTAACTTGTATCAGCTAAAGTTTGTAGTATAGACATGGCCTTAGAAGATAGATTTAGTTTTAAATGGACCAATTGTTATGTTAAATTTGTAGGAATACATTTCAAGTTACATATTAATTGTTTAACTATAGGGACTCAATTTATTTTGTAAAGTAATTAAAAATAGACCTAGACAGATGACAGAAATTTACAGTCGCTTGCTGGGAAAGAGTCACATCAGTTTAAAAATAACTTACCCAGAATAGCTTTCCTGTCTCAGATAATATCAATCCTGGAGACAAAAATAAGGCCAAGATTTAAAACAACCTGAGTCTACAGTTAGTTTCCCAAATCCATATTTAGGCATCTAACTAAATGGCTTTATTTTCAAAAGTACTGGGTAGTCAACTAAAAACGTGGTTTCCAGAACAGATGGTGGTGAAGAAGAGAGAGCATCTACCCCTTCCATGGGCAGTGCTACCCAAGGAACGGTGAAGGTGTCTGTGATTTCATGCTACAACAGAAGGTTAATCTAGTTACTCTGTATGAACAGAATACCATTTTTCCCCTCTCTTGCTGTTTCAGGAACGGATGGGAAAAGCCTCCCTCAAATACAGTCAGGGTTCAGAATTGGAGTTTGTTCCCATGCCTTTATGCAAGCCAGACCTGCAGGATGATCTGATTAAGCTAGGGAGCCTGGCTGAACAGGTAGAGATAGGCAAAGGTGCTAACCTGCGCAAAATAGTATCCAGGAATGCTGGTGGAAAGTAATTATTTGGTTGGATGCTTATTTCATTCTGGGTCTGTTTTAAATAATAATTTGTAAATTCTGCCCCCTCCCCCGCCTCAAGAATACTTGAGTCATCCAGCTTTCTAACTTTCAGAGTTTACTCTTATTGCTAATGGGAAATCATATATTAGGTCAAGTTTGTATTCATCTTCCCTCCCAAACTCTGTGTGCTGCTGGGTAGAATGTCAGCATCAGACATGCTCAAGTGTTTGTGATTGTGTTGCGCTCTAATGGATTCAGCCTAGAGCTATACCCTACAAATTATATAAATCCTTAGAACTGGGGAGGGGGGAGAAAGGGAAGAGAGGAGGAGAAGGATCATATTGTTCATACATTATCATCCAGATATCATCCGGATATATTGATGTTTCATTGCTTACCCCCCCAATTCAGATGCATGCAGGATTCTCTCACAAGCTGGGAAACCCTCTGTAGCTCACACAGTTTCCAAAGTACATCATCTCTGATAAAAATTACAGATTCCCCTCCTTATTCATCTCCGGATTAGGCTTAAATACAATCCATCCACTTTCCGCACTTCAGCGCAGTGGCTTTATCTGCTTGGTTATGTGCCTATTTAATATCTTTGCCGTTTCTTTTTCCAGAGGTGTAGGGTTTTTTGTTTATTACAAATAGAATCTCCTCTCATTTTCTGCAGCCTCATGCTGCTCAGTTCTCTCAGGTTGCTGTGCAGTTCTATATATTTTGCAACTCCTTTAGTTCTGAGTAGTGTGCAAATGAACTGTGGTTAGATTTACCAGATGAAGGCCCAATAGGGACAGACAGGAAGTAACTGCATTAGGAGAGAGGAGAAGGTTTTTGTTTATTTTTTAGCTTCAGCCACTAAAAGACCAATAGCTGCTTCAACAGTGCAATAGATATAGCTCCCGAGTCCACCTGGAAGTCTTCCATGAACCAGCTTTTGGGAGCCTATTTAATATCTCTTCCTTTTACTCACTGTTATTTCATTGGTGTGTAGTTTTATGGTTAGACATGGATGATGCTTTTCGTGGCATTGTCTTCCATCTTTCCACTAGGAGAATCAACGTGGGCAGCAGTATCAAATCTTCAGTTTCTGGTTCAGGCAAATTGCCACTGAAGCTTATGAAAGACTTTATGAGGTTACACTAAAAATTTTTGACTCCTGTGTAGTAATTCGGAAGATCTTACAGAGTGTTGGCAGGCTCATGCAATGGAAGGTAAATTGTTCTGCTCGTGACACCTACTGCACATTAAGCTGACCTGGGTGAGCGTCAAGTGGGGAAGTAAATCATCAGGACATTGACTCAAGCAAGTTGTTGGTAGACTTTTAACATTAAAATCAGTCTTCTTCCTGTTTTGTGGTGCCCTTATTGAAGCAACACAACAAATAACAAACAAATAAAAATCCCACTATACTATAATAATTCATAACAATGATCTGAGCACTACAGCATCAACTATTAAAAGATTCTGGGCCCAATTCTTATGTATACTGGCATAAAATGGGAGTAACTCCATTAAAGTAAATGGAGTTACACTGATGTAAAAACCAGCATAACAGAGCAGACTCAGGCCCAGTGTTTTGTGTCTTTGCTGTAATATAAGGTGGGTGTGCTGTTTGTTCAGGCTGTGCAATCAGCTCCGCAGACTGAATCAACTGCAGTTTTTATCCCAGTCCAACAATTCTGTGTACGTTTTTGTAATTTTAAAAAGTTTTTTTCCAGACGCAGGTTTGTAGAAAGCAAGAAGCTACTTCACGGCAGTGTGTCAATCTTTTGCAGCCTCCACATCCCCTTTATTTGGGACTACTGTTTCTGGAAGCAAACAGAGACCAAGAGAAGAAACAGCAGATGACCAGGTAAGAAGGGAGGAATGATTGTGAACTAAAACATGAGCTGGTATACTGAACACTTCTTACCTCATTGTTATATACAGTAGAACCTCAGAGTTACAAACTGAACAGCCAACCACACACCTCATTTGGAACCAGGAAGTCACAAATTCAGCAGGCAGACACCCGCCCCCCCCAAACCAAACAATGTGGTTAACGTTTAAACTACTTTTACAGAAGGGAAAGCACGCATTTTTTTTGCATAGTTCAATATCAAAGCTGTATTTGAGTCAATGTTCAGTGTACACGTTTTGAAAGGAACAGCCATAATGTTATTGTTCAGAGTTATGACATTTCAGAGTTGACAACCTCCATTCCGAGATGTTTGTAATGAGGTTCTAATGTATGTAGGTGTTCAAAACCTGTGGTTGAGTTCTACTAATACTTACATTTGCCCGCATATAACTTACATTTTATCAACTCTTTTATTATCGAAGCAATTCCCAAGTGCTTCCTCTCTAAAGCAGGGGTGGGCAAACTTTTTGGCTCGAGGGCTACTTAGGTTGTGAAACTGTATGGGAAGGCTTGGTAGGGAAGGCGTGCTCCCCAAGCTGCGCCCCACCTATCGCCCCTCCACTCCCTGCCTTGACTGCTCCCTCAGAACTCCTGATCCATTCCAACCCCTCTGGTCTTTGTCCCCTGACCGCTGCTCCCAGGCAACCCCTGGGACCCAACCCTATTCCAACGCCCCCCGCACTCCCTGTCCCGACTACCCTGATTCCTATCCACCCCAGCACCCTGACAGGTCCCCCAGGACTCCCTCTCCTATCAACCCTCCCATTCTCCATCCCCTGACTGCCTCCTCCAAACCTCCACCCCATCCAACCGCTCCCTGTCCCCTGACTGCCCCCCCTGGACCCCTGCCCCTTATCCAACCCCTCGCTCCCTGCCCCCTTACCATACCGGAGCCAGTCATGCTGCTGCACAGCCTGGCAGGAGCGGTGGGCCAGAGCGCTGGCGGCGCAGCAAGCTGAGGCTGCGGGGGAGGAGGGACAGTAGAGGAAGGGCCAGGGCTAGCTCCCTGGCTGGGAGCTCAAAGGCCAGGCAGGATGGTCCCAAGGCCGGATGTGGCCCATGGACTGTAATTTGCCCACGTCTTACTCTAAAGACATACAAGAAAAAACGGTTACTCACCTTTGTGACTGTTGTTCTTCGAGATGTGTTGCTCATATCCATTCCAATTAGCTGGAGAATTTTTACCCTAGCAACACCCAGCTGTGGAGCCCCCTGGAGTGGCACCTTCATGGCACTTGATATATACCCCAGCTGACCCAGCGCCTCCTCAGTTCCTTCTTGCTGGCTACTCCAACAGAGGGGAAGCGGGGAAGGCTTGGGATGGATATGAGTAACACATCTCAAAGTACAAGAGTTATGAAGGTGAGTAACCATTTTTTTCTTCTTCGAGTGCTTGCTCATATCAATTCCAAGCATGACTCCCAAGCAGTACCTAGGCAGTGGGGTTGGAATGAAGGAATGTGTATTGTAGGACTGCTCTACCAAACGCTGTGTCACCTCTAGCGTGCTGGACAATGGCATAGTGCGAAGCAAAAGTGTGTACCGAGAACCAAGTCGCGGCTCTGCAGATCTCATGGATCGGCACCTGGGCCAGAAACACCGCCAACGAAGCCTGGGCCCTTGTGGAGTGAGCAGTACGCTGGCCAGATCATAGCAAGTGTGGATGCAGGACGTGATCTATGAAAAGATCCGCTGAGAGGAGACCGGGAGGCCTTTCATCTGGTTCGCCATTGCAACGAAGAGCTGGGTTGTCTTCCTGAACAGCTTTGTATGCTCAGTGTAGAAGTCAAGGGCTCTACGGACATCGAGGGAGTCTGGCATGCGGAGACTGGGGACTGGCATGCGGTTTTGGATAAAAAACCAGAAGAAAAATTTCCTGGCTGATATGGAAGGCTGATACAACCTTGGGAAGAAAAGCAGGGTGAGGCCAAAGCTGCACCTTATCTTTATGAAAGATCGTGTAACGTGGTTCTCAGGTAAGAGCTCTCAGCTTGGAGACTCACCACACCAATGTGATAGCAACCAGGAAAGCCATTTTCCAGGAGAGATAGAGAAGGGAGCAGGCGGCCAGCGGCTCGAACAGGGGCCCCATGAGTCTGGAGAGGACCAGGTTAAGGGCCCAGGTTAGGACTGGCTGTCGAACTTGTGGGTAGAGATGGTCCAGGCCCTTGAGGAACCTGCCAGCCACAGGACTGGCAGAGACAGAGCAGCCATTCACACCTGGATGAAAAGCCGAGATAGCCGCCAAGTGAACTCTGATGGAGGATGCCGCCAGGCCCTGCTGGTTTAGGTCCAGAAAATACTCCAAAATGATAGGCACGGATGCCTGGAGAGGGGGAGTGTTGCGCTGAGTGCACTAGCACGAAAACTGCTTCCACTTAGCCGTGTATGTGGCCCGAGTGGAGGGCTTCCTGCTGCCCATCAGTACTTGCTGCACAGATTCTGAACAGAGAAGTTCTGAAGGGTTTAGCCATGCAGTATCCATGCTGTGAGGTGGAGAGATGGTAGGTCGGGATGGCAGAGGTGACCGTGATCCTGAGTGAGCCAGAGCTACCACAATCACTTGCGCCCTGTCCCTGCGCACCTTGAGCAAAACCCTGTGCACAAGAGGGAATGGGGGAAAGGTGTAAAATAGTTGACTTGTCCACGGGAGTAGGAAGGTGTCTGTGAGAGAGCCCGGGGAACAGCCTTGGAGGGAGCAGAAAGCTGGGCATTTCCGATTGCTGTGGGAGGCAAACAGGTCGACCTGGGAGAACCCCCATCTTCGGAAGACGGAGCGACCACTCCTGGGAATGGAAGGAACTGCTCAGGTGGTCTGCCAGCGTGTTCTGTACCCCAGATAGAAAGGATGCCACCAGGTGAATGGAGTGAGCTATGCAGAATTCCCACAGTCAAACGGCCTCCTGACAGAGGAGGGAGGAATGGACCCCCCTTGTTTGTTGATATAGAACATGATCGTGGTGTTGTCTGTGAAGACCACCACACAATGACCCTGCAGTCGCTCCTAGAAGGCTCGACAAGCAAGTCACACCGCCATCAGCTCCTGAACATTGATATGAAGGGAGAGTATGGATGGGGGTCATAGGCACTGTGTCTGAATGCCTCTGAGGTGGGCGCCCCATCCCAGGGCTGAGGCATCTGTGATGAGGGATAAGGAGGGCTGCGGGCTGTGAGAAGGAACTCCTTCACATACCACCTGAGGATCTAGCCACCAGCGAAAGGAGACCAGGACTCACTCTAGGATGGTGACCACCAAGTTCAGGCTGTCCTGACCTGGGCGATAGACGGATGCTAGCCAGGCTTGTAACGGGTCTCATTCAGAGTAAAAATTCTCTGATAGTCGTGTACGCAGCGCACGCATGCCTAATTGGAATCGATATTAGCAAGCACTCGAAGAATCAGTTCACTACTGAAGAACATCAGCTTCTAGGTTGGACAGTGACAGGCTGTACTTGGTCTTTAAAGTTCAGACTCAGGTAACCCCATGCAATCGGAAATGAAATCCCTTACTTCTGTATGTGCCACTGGAATGTATTCAGCCTGTGTAGAAGGGTAAGAAGCACTTGGGTTTGATGAGGTGGCACTCACTATTCTGCTAACTGGATTGAGACCTACAATATGCTGAGTTTCCCAGGGTTTGGGGTTAAGAGATCACCAGAGAGGCTGTGGGAAGGAAATTTACCAAAAGAGTCTTGTTGTGGGAAGATATGAGTCATAAGAAGGACCATTGTGGGTCAGACCAAAGGTCCATCTAGCCCAGTATCCTGTTTTCTGACAGTGGCCAATACCAGGTGCTTCAGAGGGAACAAACAGAACAGATAATCCCTGCCGCCCATTCCCAGCTTCTGGCAAGTCATTTAGCATTTCTGTCATTTCCACATTTTCTGTTATTGTACCTCCCACCTCTACCCTCCATTGAGTAACGGGTCTAACCTGACTTTGGTCTTCCTCTTGTTTTTAATGTATTCATAGAATGTTTTCTTGTAACCCTTTGTTTCTAGGTAATCTTTTTTTGTGCCTTGGCCTTTCTAATTATTTGCCCACATACTTGTTTTTTGTTTATATTCATCCTTTCTAATTAGAGCTAGTTTCCACTTTTTGTGGGACTCTTTTTTGAATTTAGGATCATTGAAGATCTACTGTTAAGCCAGGGTAGTCTTTTGCCATATTTCCCATCATTCTTACACAGTTGGATAGTTTTCTCTTTTGCCCTTAACAGTGTCTCTTTGAAAAATTGCCCAGTCTCTCAAACTGCTTTTCCCCTTAGACTTGCTTCCCCTGGGATCTTACCTGCAAACTCCCTGAGTTTGCTAAAGTCTGCCTGCTTGAAAACCATTTTCTTTATTGTGCTTTTTTCCCTCCTATCATTCCTTAGAATCATGAACTCTGATATTTCATGAACACTTTCATCCAAGCTGCCTTCCGCTTTCAAATTCTCAATCATTTCTTCCCTATTTATCAAAATCAAATGCAGAACAGCCTCTCCCCCACTGGCTTTCTGTGCCTTCTAAAATAAAAGATTGTCTCCAATACATTCCAAGAACTTGTTGGATAATTGGTGCCCTGCTGTGTTATTTTCCCAACAAATGTCTAGGTAGTTGAAGTGCTCCATCACCACCAATTCTGTGCTTTGGATGATTTTGTTAGTTGTCTCCCCTTCCTGGTTAGGTGGTCCGCAGTAAACCCCCACCATGACATCACCTTTGTTTTTTTAACTGTTTTTTTTAACTCCTTACCCAGAGACTTTCAACAAGTCTGTCTCCTATTTCCGTCTCAACCTCAGTCCAAGTGTATACACTTTTGATATATAAGGCAACACCTTATGCAGAGATTCATTGGTCTTTTCTGCAAATAGCTTCATCCATTGCAAGGAAGGTCCTAAACTGTATTTTGGACTTCCCTCTGAAACCCTGATAGCTGCAGGATGCCCTCCTCATGGCTACCACCATAGAGACAAAACAAGTGGCTGTATCGGTGCTATCCAAAGAAACCTGCAATGATATTCTGGCCAGCAGCTGACCATTTGCAATAATTGCCTGAAATTATTCCCTCTGCTCTGGTAAAACATGCTCTATAAAGGAATTAACTTTGAATAGTTAATATGGCTGTATTTTGCCATGAGTACTTTGTAGTTGGCAATCCCAAATTGTAGAATAGCCAATGAATATGACTTACGGCCAAATAAGTGAAGTTGCTTTTTAAACCTTTGATGCCATGTGACAGTTTAGAGTGAAGCTGTCTTCCACATTTGTTTACTGAACTGACCAAAAGGGAGTCAGGGGAGGGATGCGAAAATAAAAATTCCAAGTCCTTAGAGAAAACAATATTTTTGTGTGCACTCTTAGAAGTAGGTTGTACTGTTACTGGAGTATGCCAAATTATTTTTGGAGGGTCTAGTAGAGCCTCATTAATAGGTAGCGGGATGCAGGCAGATGATGCATGAAGGATGTCAATCAGTTTATGCTGTGACTCAACCTTCTCAAGTGGAATTTTCAGAATCTGCTATCCTTTATTTCTTATGTTCTGTAAAAATATCTCTATGAATAAATAGTAATTAGTCTCCTGGCAACCTTAACCAAGTATGTTCTCTTTTTGTTAAGAATTAAAAATAAAAAATAAGCATTAAGCGCTCTACAATTCATTGTGTTATGCATGTATGATTCTTCAGTGTGTGTATGAAACGCAATCATAGTCCTCCTCTTGTTAAAGTGCCTAGTATTTGAATTTACTATTTGAGGCTGCATGGGCTTCATTTGTAAAGTAGAAAAAGTTTTTTTTTTTTTTTAAATCTTAGACCATTGTAAAAAGTGTAAACATTTCTCTCTTGTAACATTCAAGTTGGTTTAATGTCATAACAGTCAATACAGTTAGTTTTCAAATCTGGTTAGCAAGCTGTACACAGTGTGATAGACCCAGGCAAGTTGGGAGCAGCAGAGTAGTAGAAGGGAGATACACTACTGGCTGCTGGATAACCAGTTTTCTGTTCTCTCAGTGACCAGAGCAGGGGCTGCTCCAGGCTAATGAGAACACCTGACTCCAATTAACCTGCTAAGAGTCAGGTGAGGCTGTTAAGCACCTGACTGTAATCAAGGCCCCTCTGATGCTATAAAAGGGCTCACTCCAGGCAGGCCAGGGGGAGCTAGGGAGCCAGAGGAGAGAAGTGTGTGCGCCAGGAACTGGGAGCAAGAAGTGTGCAAGAAGCTGAGAGTGAGTAGGCATACTGCCAGCCTACTGAGAAGTACAAGCGTTATCAGACATCAGGAGGAAGGTCTGGTGGTAAGGATAAAGAAGGTGTTGGGAGGAGGCCGTGGGGAAGTAGCCCAGGGACTTGTAGCTGTCACACAACTGTACCAGGAGCCACTCTAGACAGCTGCAGTCCACAGTGCCCTGGGCTCGAACCTGGAGTACAGGGTGGGCCTGGGTTCCCCCCAAACCTCCCCACTCCTGATCAAACACAGGAGGAATTGACCTGGACTGTGGCTTCTACCAGAGGGAAGGTCTCTGGGCTGTTTTCTGACCCACAGAGTGAATCTGTGAGGTGAGCAAATCTGCCAACAAGCACAGGACCCACCAAGGTAGAAGAGGAACTTTGTCACAGCAGATTGACAGACTACAATAAAGCTGCCATCTAAGAGAGTTTGGAGGAGTGGTGTTTGCGTCATTTAATAGATCAGTGCTTTAAAATCAATCTCTCTGATTCCAATATATACCCTTATATAAATCACCCTTGATACAGTAGGGTAAAGTCTGCTTGGATGTAAAATAGCGATGAGCCTGCCAACATTCTGAGCAATAAATTCCATTATTTGCAATTTTAAAAGCTATAACTGTGTGAAATAAGACGATCTTTTCAACAAGTGATGCTCTTTAGTCACAGTATTTTTAGCATGTACAAATAACATTTATATTTCGTTAAAGAAGCTTTCTACTTATTTGCATGGAATTATCAAAAGCACTCAGCATTGCCCTAACTCTGCTTGTTGACTTCAGTGGGACCAGAGTTAGGCCACAATGCTGAGGGGGGTTTGTTTGTTTGTTTTTGGGGGTTCTTTTGGAAATTGCATCTTTGGGTATGGCCACACAGCAGCTGGGCGCAAACCTCTCAGCTTGAGTGGACAGACTCTTGCTCATGTGGCTCAAACTAAAAGCATCATGAATTTGCAGCTCCAGCAGAGACTCAAGATAGCCCCCTTAGCTTGACTGCAGGGGGTTGGGTGGGCTTGAGAACCCTAGCTGCAGCCCAAGCCGCAACATCCACCCTCTTTTCAGTACAGGAGTTCAAGCCCACTAATGCAAGTCTGTCTGCTTGTGCTGGGAGGCTGGTAGATGTACCCTTAGGCTCTGTTGGAACTAAGGTGATCAGACTGTAAATCTGGAAAAAAAAACCAAAATTGGGACTGTACCTATAAAATTGGGATATCTGGTCACCCTAGTTGGAACCAGTATGGGAGAAAGTCAGTCATCTTCAGACCACTTACTTTTCCCTTCATAATTTTTGTACAAGCAGAAACATTCAGATATGGGTGCCTAAGTATGCAGTAAGGAGCCTGATTTTCTGTTCCTTAAATATTTAGACTCCTGTGCCTAATGTTCAGCACCTGTGTGGGAAAAAATAAGACACTTCTATAGCACTATCTATACAAATCAAAGTGCTTTACAAAGGCATTTCATTACCATGGTGATGAATATAAGTTTTAAAATGAGCATGGCAGTTAGGACCACAAGTCCATTGAAAGTCTGACTTTGAAACCCAGTCAAACTTGTGCTCCTTACTTAGGGGCTTTTCAGATCCTACTCCTAAATAAAATAGAGTACATAGACAATCATTATACCCATATTGCTGATAAGAAAACTGAGGCATGGAGGGTGAAAATCACCCCTATGCAGAGGACCAAATTGAGGGCAGAGATCCATGGGAGTTAGGTGCCTAAATACTTTTGACGATCTTGGCCTGAGTTCTTAAGTTGGATTTCAGTGGTACATTGGCTGTACTGGCCAGCTACATAGGAGTGAAAGATGGTGTAAGGGATTGGCTTCCACCTCTGAAGCGTGAAATCATGGATTCAAATACCCAGGTGGCCAGGGAAGATAAAATTGATGCATAGGAGTAAATTTCACCCAAAAAGACCTTGTCCAAGGTCACACAGCAAGTCAACAGAACAGCCAAAGTGAGCCCAAGGTTCTTAACTCCCATTCCAGTTTCCTATCCGCTGGACCATACTTCCTCCCATCAAGCTCCAGCAGGAAGACCAAAATGGGTGACAGCTGATGACCTCATTTATCTGATTCCCTACTCTTGGCAGCTTTTCAGGGGAAGAAAGCCCTGAAAGTCAGGCATTAATTATCCTCCACTCATTTACTTGCAAGTGCAATATCACAAAGTACCAATCCTGGTTTCAATTAGTGCAATTGCCGTTACAGATAAATCTTGGAATTCTGAAGTTGGGCTATTGTTCAGCAAGGTACAGGGAGGCTGAGTTCATTGGAAAAAAATTATTAATATTACAGTAACACCTAGAATCTACAACCAAGATTAAGGCCCCATTGTTGGTAGGCACTCTACAAGGTAGTAAAAGACAGTCCTTTTAAGAGCTTACACTCTAAATAGAGAAGACACAGGCTGAGAGGGCAAACAGAGGCTCAGATAGATGAAGAAACTTGCCAAGGTCCAGGGTAGTGCTGTAAATAGAATCCAGGTCTTCTGAATCCCAGTGCAGTACTCTGTCTATTGGCCCATACCGCCAATCATCTTTGGTTTGTAGTGACATATCATCCCTTCAAATGGAGACCTTTTAAACACATGTACTCATTGGCTGAGTCCAAGCATTGCATATGGCCTACTGTTGCAATATTACAGTGTATCATTGTTCAATGGTTTCCATGGGCCTGGACATCCACTACACAGACTTCCTCCTCTTCCCAAACATGTTGTTAATTAGTTTGGCCATTGACTTTGAACCACTGGGTCTTCTCTTTTCCTTCATTTTGAAGTTTGTGATGATGGTTCTTAGGACTTTTGTGAACATGGTCATCACTTCCTGACAATGTTCGGCTGCAGACAGTTCACAGAACTGGCATTTGTTATCCATTGCCAGCTTTTGTCCTTCATCCCAGCCTACTTCTCTCAAATGGCATAGATCCTGCTTGTTACCAACTAAGAATACAGCGGACTCTACCACTCTGAAATCAAAAAGTTTTTGATTAGACAAAAAGCCTTATACAAATGCTACAGGGTACCTGCTCTTGTATGCTGTATATCCAGAGAAAACTGACAAATGTTTATATTATATTAATTTATACCATTGAATGCTATTTAGGATCTCAGTTTGCTAGAAAGGCTCCTAACACATCTATGAGGCAAATGTCTTAACCTCATTTTAGTTATGTTTTATTAAGGCTAAAATAATTGTTGACAGTACATTTTTTCACTTAAATATTAAAAACAGTGAAAAATATACACACCAAGGGATTAAGGCTGAGACAGTATATGGTGAAAGGGGTTGAAAATATAATTTAAACAATTTCCCAATTTAAGATTTTATTTTTAGGTCATGTTTTATTTAGGCAAAAGCCTCAGCAGGTTATGCATTCCTAGGTCAATTGTTGTGAATACTGATACTTAGCACTCACTTTTTAAACATTTAACTAGTTCACTAATTAATTTGTGCCACTCACATCTGAGCTAATTTAAATTATTTGTCCAAGGACATAAAGGGAGTTGATGTCACTGCCCTGGACAGAGTTTAGCAGGAATTCTTGGTCCCAAATCCTCCCTGATTGTATCTACACTAGTATTTTCTTCAAACTTCCCATTGATGCAGCTCCACTGGTGACAGCAAGGGGGAGGGAGGGAGAGGTAGCCTAGGCTAACTACCAGTTTTTTAATCTGCATGTTGGCTAATCTTGATCAGAGTAGTTAATCTTGTATCACCTAGCGTGACAGTATGATTTACATGTGAAACAAGAATGAAAAAGCCTAAAATATATTGGCTTTTGGGTGGAATGGGTTATATTTTGCTGCTGAATTTACCAGCTAGTATATTACTACTTTTGTTATGTTGCTGGTTGCTATTGCTGTGCGGAGTGTTATTTTAGTGGCTGTTAGGGTGCCTAGCGCTCACAGACTCATCTCTTTTCATACCTTAGATCAAAAGAAATGTAATATTTATAATACAACTTACCTTTTGCAAGCTGCCAGGTGGGAATCTCGTATCCTGTATAGCAATGCCTTTGCAAAGGCAAAGGAAGCTCTATCGCTGATGTCATACACAATGACAAATCCGTCAGCCCAGTGGAGTTCATCAGTAAGGGACAGCTTCCCCTGTCGTGGCTGAAGGCAATGAAATGCATACGACAATAGAAAGAATCCATTATTGTGGTCACTGGGCAATATTTTCTTTCTAACTAAGAATGTAAAGAAATGTACATGTTTTTACAGTGCACAGCACAATGGGGCCCTGATCTGAAACTGGTACTCCAAAGAGCTACAAATAAATAACTATCATTGGAGATGATTGTTATAATGAATGTATAAACAGTGTTTCAGAACTTTAAACTGCCCTTGATAAGCCTTAATTATCAGTAAAGTTAAATTAAATCTTACAATCAAACTCTGCTCCCTTGATTGCAATGGAGTCCCCTGAATTTACGCCATGGTAACTGAGCACGTAGTTGTGGCCATCAGTATTTGTTTAACCCTTTTATATACATGAATGATGGGATGGATTGCACCATCAGCAAGTTTGCGGATGACACTAAGTTGGGGGGTGAGGTAGTTACTCTGGAGGGTAGGGATAGGATCCAGAGTGACAGACAAATTGGAGGATTGGGCCTAAAGAAATCTGATTAGGTACAACAAGGACAGTGTAGGGTCCTGCACTTAGCATGGAAGAATCCCATGCACTGTTACAGGCTGAAGACTGACTGGCTAAGCAGCAGTTCCGCAGTAAAGGACCTCGGGATTACATTGGATGAGAAGCTGGATATGAGTCAACAGTGTGCCCTTATTTCCAAGAAGGCTAATAGCATATTGGGCTGCATTAGTAGGAGCACTGCCAGCAGATTGAGGAAAGTGATTATTCCCCTCTATTCATCACTGGTGAGTCCAGTTTTGGGCCCCTCACTACAGAAAAGATGTGATAAATTGGAGAGTCTAGCGAAGGGCAATGAAAATGATTAGGGGGCTGGGGCACATGATTTATGAGGAGAAGCTGAGGGAACTGGGCTTGTTTCTTCTGCAGAAGAGAAGAGTGTGTTTGTGGGGGTGGGGGATTTGATAGCACCTTCAACTGCCTGAGTGGGGGGTGGGGTCCAAAGCAGATGGAGCTTGGCTGTTCTTCGTGGTGGCAGATAGAACAAGAAGAAACGGTCTCAAGTTGCAGTGGGGGAGGTCTAGGTTGGATATTAGGAAATACTATTTCACTAGGAGGGTGGTGAAGCACTGGAATGGGTTACCTAGGGAGGTGGTGGAATCTCCATCCTTGGAAATTCTTAAGGCCTGGCTTGACAAAGCCCTAGCTGGGATGATTTAGTTGAGGTTGGTCCTGCTTTCAGCAGGGGGTTGGACTAGATGACCTCCTGAGGTCTCTTTCAATCCTAATCTTCTATGAGTCTACAATATGATTTTGCCACTCTTGAGCCTACTAAAATGAATATGGAGAGTTTGCTGACTTTATTTGTTGTTTATTGTTCCCACCCAATTCCCTATACAAAAACAGCTCTGGTGTGTTTATCTGTTCCTTCACTAGGAAGTTATTTTAGTCAATCATTTACCCTATCCGCTCAACTTTTCCCCCCCCAATACATGAAAAGACTTGGAGCGTACGTAAGCCCTTCAGCACGACATGAAGTCACCACACAGACTTTAGTGGATGCCGTTTGTTAATATGAGTGATGGGAAGTTAGAACAGGATAGTAAAAGTGAAAGCAGAGGGAAAAGAAGGCATGAAAGATAGGTTTTCATATTTACTTTGAAAGCCTAGATGGAAAAAGGATGAGGCCAATTAAAAATAAGAAGGCATTGAAGATGGCTGACAAATCAACAGGTGAAAAACTGTGAAAAAGCAGATGGTGGCAGATGAGCTGGAGGGGAGAAGAGAGTTAAGAGGTTTATGAAATAGTTGGGAGCAAGTCCAGACAGTTTTTAATAAAATAAATAAGGTTTTTTAACTATATTCTGAAATCAGTAATGAGGCACTAGAAAAAGTTAAGACAAAGCATTAGTCTTCTTGGTCAAGACCTGAAGGCACCTTGAAAACTGCTAAAAGAACTGTACAGAAGGATAATATCAGTATAGGTAATAGTTAATGTCAAAGGGGAAAAAGGAAGAGAGCATAACTGTTTCCATTATTTTTATGTTTTAAAGATGTTTAAGCCCATGAAGATTGTAGCTTATTGGTAGTTTCTAACTAGCCCTCTTCTCCCAAATGCCTCAGCACGCTTCTACGCTACTCTATCATAACACCAAATGCTGTTTGTGACAGCTTGCAATTCAATGGAAGTAGTACAGATTTTTTGTTTATATTCAGGGTATTTGGTAGCCGGTTATATTACATATTTTAAAAATGGGTGCTGTGCTATACAAACCTAGTATGACAAGTTCCCTGCCCAGAAAGTCTGCAATCGAAATGCCAAATTTGTTACTGTCTTGATTTCAATTTGTTGCAACGTGTTGATCTGTGTACTTTGCAACTAAAACAAATAATTTAAGGGAGGCTGGGCAGCTTAGATGTGAGATACAGCCTTTTATATTCAGAGCTGTCTGCACTGGAAAAATTTAACTAAAAAAACCGATTAGTTCAACAGAATCACTGTTGAATTGGTGAGCGCCACAGTGTAGGCAGGGCTTCAGTGTCCTCCACCATCATTTTAGATAAACCAGTTGAAATACAAGTCTAATTGAAATGGGGATGAAGGGGTTCTGGCTGCAGGAGATTTCCCCTTACTATTGCTTGCCCCTAGTTCCACTGCACTGTGGGATTTTTTGGTAAGTTTCCTCTTCTAACAAGGTCTACGTTAGGGTTCAAGTACAGATCAGATTTGCAAAGACCAAAAATGGTTCTTCTCTAAGAGATGCCTATGGGACTGAGTTGGTCTAAGTTCTGTTCAGGGTCGGTAGGTGCCTCTATCACAAAACACACCACCAAGCTTGATGCACGAGGGAGTCTGAGAGTGGAGGAGAGAACGCCAAAGGGTCCCCTTGAGGAATTTTCCTAGATCATTCTGAATCCAGTTCCAGGGAGCTGCAGAGGGACAGAGCTATCTGGTCAGAGGTCCTGTGCCTATTCTCTAATGGCGGACTACCCTGCTCCATCTCCTGGACAACATGGTTCCAGCTGAGTCAAGCTGTCAAGGCCCACCCTGGATGCCAATGCCCCAGTTCCCACTAATGGGGAGGGAAGCCCATAATGCAGAGAAAGGCAGCAGCAGGAACGTTAACATCAAGCATCATTAACATTCATTGAGATCCTCTCCAGGGTTTGAGGAGAAGGGATGATGCAGGTTCATCTGGCCTGCTCCTTCATTTCTATTCTCCAGCCTTGTATCCTTTGGCCACGTGGATGATGGCTCTTTGCAGGGCCCAGTACCATAGTGTTCAGCAGATATGGCAGGTCTGTTTTGGGTGGGTAATACTGTGGTGAATGAGCTGGCTTATCGGTCTATGTTTTTATGACACATCCATTACTATAATATCTTTAACCCTTTTAGCAGAGAAGGAAGGAATTGAATGACCATGAAGGCTGAACTCCCTTAAGTGTTTTATTCAGGTCAGAATTAAGCCCAGTTGTTAATATGGGGAAGTCTGTCTTGTTACTATTATTAGATCTATTCTGGGAATACAGGACTTCAGTTTCCAGGTCTGTCTATTTGGACATTGCCACAGGTAAATGAAATTTAGTTAGATTTTTTTAAAGTAAACATTTAAAAGGATATTCAGGGAAACTATACAAATAGTGATTGCAACTTTTTTGCCCCTCCTATGAATTAAAAGATGCATGTAATTTTACTGTGCAATATTATGTTTGGTTGCCATTAGTAGCTTTAAAAATGGAAAAGTCTTGACCAGATAGCTGTCCAATGAAGGACTCATTCTGTAAAGCTGGAAAATGCTCAGTACAGAGAAAGTCCTGACAGCTACATGTTATAGCTACAGGAATTTCAATATTCAATGTCAGTTGCTAAAAAGTGCAAAGTGAGAATTCGCTTTCCCCCTCTCTCCTCCCTGCCACCTCACTCTTCGAAGGACCTTTGGGAGCAGCCTTGCTGTGCTCATCTTTTATAAGTTGTGCTTACCTGTGAACAAGGGTCATAAATTTCCAAGTTCATTTGCCTCCCATCCAGACAAAAATGTTTAGTGTAGATGCACTCTACAAGACACAGCATTAAAATCAATATCAGAGTTAACAAATGGAGGTAAAAAAAACAGGCTTTAATTGCTATATTACCAATGGAGAAAAATAAGATTTGCTGTAGATAATTAGGCCTTGGTTCATCAAGTCTAATAGCAGTCCTCTGGCAGAGTCTGATGTGTTACTGGAAAGTGAACCCATCCCTCAGATATGCCCACAGTGAATTGTGCAATGCTTAAATGTATCCCTAAACTCATGGCTGGCCAGGTCCTATTCCACTGTGATGCCCCAATAAGTGCCAATGTGTGAAGGAACATTGTTAGAACATAGTGCTGGCCATTTGAGACAGCAGATAAGCATGTATAGGTAAATGCTCATGCATTTAGGATACTGAGTATTTTCCCAAAAATCTCTTTACAAATATTATACAAGTTTTAGGGTAGCTAGGACATGATAGCAACCTGTATATTGAGATGTGATGGGAGCAGGAGCTGGCTATGATTTCAGGGTAGAGCGAATGTAAACTTGGAATCAGTTAAGTTCTGATGGCCCACTTATTCTATTATGCATGTTCAGCACGTATGCAAAGCCTTATGGTTCTATTTTACCTAGAGGAAAAAACTTTGCATAAGGGTAACACACTTTATTTTTTTTTCAATAGGTTAGGTGGGTATGAGTTTTCCTCACATAAGCAGTGTTGGTTTGATCTTATCGAGTTATAATTATGCTGTTATTATACAAGCCTGAACTTAGGTGCTGATCCTGAAAAAGCTGGTAGCAGGAGTAACACTTAACTACAATGAAGCATTCTAGTACTCAAATGGGAAACCTCATAGTAGCAAGCATTTCCCTTGGTAGTGTTTGCAGGATCGAGTCCTTAAACTGTATTCTTAGGATCTGAGACATACACCCAGATTTTTAAAATTACTCAGGTATTGCTGCACTCAGTGTCACAATGCCTAACTGATTTGAGGGCCTCAGCCTGATTTTTTCAAATATGATTCAGGCACTTAGAAGCCAAAATGCCTAAATCCCTTTTACAAATGAGACTCAGACATTGCAATGTTGAGCACAATTTGTAAATACTTTTAAAAATCTGGATCTAAATCTCATTTTCAAAAGGGATTTAGGCACTTAGACAAAATCCAATTGATGGGTGTGATGGAGTAGGGACTGTCTGTGTGGGGAATGGGAAAGCAGGGGATGTCTTTAGGTGAGGGACAGGTGCTCAGCCTGTAACCCGAGCCCGGCAGGGGGGAGGGGGGAGCACCTGGGCGGAGGAGAAGGGAACAAAGGATTCGGCCGGCGGGAGGAAAGGCAGGACAGTTTGGGTTTGGGGCTGTGGGGCGGAATTCAGGGTATCCTAGCTGGGATCCGAGCACCTTGAACACCCAGAAGGACTGGATGGAGGAGTCCTGACTGTGCCTGCAAGCTCTGCTGTAACCTGTGTTCCTGTTGTCCAATAAACCTTCTGTTTTACTGGCTGGATAAAAGTCACTGTGGGGTCCAAGCAGAGGGGAGAAGGGCTGGAACCCCCAGACTCTGTAACAATGGGATTTAGACTACTAAGTGCCTAAATCTTAGACTCCTAAATCAGTTAGGTCTTGCAATGCTGACCACAGCAAAACCCAATGCCTTTTAAAATCTGGGGCATACTCTACACTAGGGAAATATATTGAAAATCTCCATCGGTTGCTAGAAATAGTGGGACAAGATATTGCCACTATTCTAAGCACCATGTTGCTCTGAGCAAATCTAATTAGCACAGTATATCAAACAGTACTGGCAACTAGCAGGTCATTTACAGTCTAGGGCTACCAGTGTTGCTAACCTTGGGGGAGCTGATCTGGTGTTTGCAATGGTGGGAACATCTCAAAAAATTCTTAGTGCAGACAGGGCCCAGGTAAATCTCACCATTCCTAGCATTCTCCTGGACTCCCAATCAGCACCACATTAGTCTTCTGGTACAGCTGCAGTTCTTATGAATATCTGGCCTATCCTCATCTACCTCCTTATCTCCTTCAGAACCCCCAAGTGAATATTTGGGTTGGGAAAATTAGAAGGATCAAATCTGCAGCACACTCAAACATTGTGGTGTTCACAGTTAAGTAAGAACATAAAACTTTTGAAATCCAATCTCACTTTGATTCCACTACAAAATGTTCTGGGCTGCTTTGTGGATTGCTTTTTATTTTATTCACCTGCTAGTTGTAGAAACAGGGCAAAAAGTATTTTCAAACAGTGTTTGTACAGCCCATGCTTCTCTTTACAAATACATGGGTTTGTTTAAAATTTCCCTTGAAAAACAGCAGGATTTTTTTGTTTGGTGAAACTCACAGTACTGGCTAATTCCCCTGTCCTGTTGAGTCCATCTGATTTAGGAGATTCTCAGAGGCACAAAGGGCAGTTATGCACCCAGCTCCTTTCCAAAGATTAGATTTGGATTGTCAGTCCTTTGTGGCATAGACTTTTTGTTCTGTATGTACAGCACCTAGCACAATAGAGCATTGGTCCATGATTGGGGTTCCTAAGCACTATTGCAATATAAATAATGAAAAGGGAATGGGAGTGGAGTGGGTAACTGCCCTTTGTGCCTCTAGAAATCTCCCTCTTACTGCACTCTTTCTCCATATCTTATCTATGGAAAATGCAAGTCTCTTGGCCAAATTTTGCCCTTTCCTGAAATATGCCTCTTGGAACAAGGTCATTTCTAGAGAAGATAAAAACATTACTTTTTCCTTTTTCTTCACTCTCTTCTTTAATTGTCTTCTCTCCACTTTATGGTGTACAGAGTTTATCAGCCTTTTTGTGTCTGATCTAGTCAAGTTTCTTTAACTCCTTGCCCTTTTGATTTCTGATTAGTACTTTACCTAGCACAGCATGTGCTGAGTTTTACATGTTCATTTTTATACATCTGCTTTCTACTTGAGTTATGTTTCTATTCTTCATATTTTATATTTTCATCAGCAACTCAAAAGTAACAAAACTAAAATTAAATCACTATTTTAAAAGATTATTCAGTTTCCATTTTAAAGACACTTTCTGAAACTATAATAAACCTACTTCTCTGGGATCAAATAGCTCATCATCCACTAGTCTCCTTGGAAAATCATTTCAGTGAACGTATATAACCCCAAAAGAAACACTTTGATTAGATGTTAGGAAACACTTCTAAACAGAACTGAGAATTAAAAAGAAAATTCAGGTATGTACTGACATTTCATATTGATATGGCTTTAGTGCTCGCTAGAGGTATGATTTATAGAATGCCTAAAACAAAACGCAAAGTTGGGAATGGGAACTTACCAGAATTAGAAGCATATTCTCCAATGAAACGCCTGGTTAGGAATCTCACTGTTAGGGCTGCAATACAAAACCAACTCCAGCTGAGCACATGCCTGGTTCAGTGACGGTTAACTTTATACAACTTTTGATTTTACTTGGTGAGCCAAAATCCTCAACATTTAAAATTCAGTCGTGTTCTCTCCCCGGCTACACACCTCTCCAAATGATTGCCGAGGGGGGAGTGTTGCAAACTGAGATGTGAGAACGAACAGTTGAGTGATCAATAATGCAAAAGTATGGGGGGTAAGGGGGAGGTGAAGATTCGGGGCTCCTAGTAGTAGCGCAATGGAAGAGCCAGTGTGCAGCTGGAATGGACAAATCTTTAAACAGTGCAGCTGTTTTCTACTTTGTCTCGGTGCAGAAAACCGCTGGCCATTGATTCCCATGGTCAATGGATTATTAAAAAAATCAAGTTGCTCGCAACCACCCTTACAAAACTTGGGAGGAACCCGAGTAACATGTAAATCCTAGTTGTTAAATTCCGCCCCCCGCCGCCCCCGGCCAAAAAGTTAACTTGTAAATTTACCAGACTTGCCGGCTCCTCTACTGCCCAGCACAGCGAGCTTCAGCTCATTCATCCTGAGCCAGCCTTCTCTCCAGCTCCTGACTGAGCTTTTCAAAAGGCTTCTTCAGTGCAGAGCCTGCTGTGTCTTCCAGCTGTGCTGCAAGCTTGCTTTGCTTCTAGTGCCTCACCTCCACCCACTGAGAATCTCTAGTTCCCTGCACGCAGGGGCCCCGGCGTGCTCCCACAGCGAGCACACCCGCAAGCTACTTCCCCTACTCGCCACTTCTTTATAACCTCCTGGTCTGGGGACGTCAAGGGGAGGCATTTGTCGATCTCTTTGTTCCTGCAGCAACGCAGCTCTGCAGACCGCCCACGCGGTGTTGCCTACAAGAAGCAGTTAGATTGGGAGTTGCCCAGGCGCTTCTTCTTTCACCTTGGCAGCGATCATCACCAGGGTTTCTTTTCTCCCCCGGGAGGTTTCTAGTTACCGATCAAAGGAAAGGACAAGGAAGGGTCAGTGGCTGGTTGTTTTGTTTTTGTTTTTGCAAATGAGGCAGTAGTTTCCCTTTAGCAATTCTCACGCACGTGCATTTTGCTGGAGGATGTGAAAGTGACCCCCTTAGATTTGTGATGAAACATGCAAATAGAACAGAGTTCCTCTGGCAAATCACATTTATTTCTGTCTGTAAACATTTACTCTGAGCTGAAACTTATTTGCAAATTCTTGACAACCTCTCCCATATTTTCCTCCCTTTTTGCCCACCATACAGTAAATAGTTTGAGTCTTTTTAAAGCCAAGTGCAAAGCTTAGTAGTTCTAAAACTCAAAAATGTTTGTAAGTTGTTTGCAGAGAATATGTTTTTTGGACCAAGGGCTTTGAAAGTTGGTGAGGACATTAAAATAGACAGTTGCATATGTATGAAAAAAGTGGTACTAGCAATGCAAAGTAACTTTTACTAGAAACAAAACTTTAAAAAGCAATTTTGACCTTCAAATCAGTTTATAATCACTATGGCCCTGATCCTGCAAACACTTAGGCCCATGTGTAACTTGTCTATGTATCAGGGGTAGCCATGTTAGTCTTTATCCACAAAAACAAGGAGTCTGGTGGCACCTTAAAGACTAACAAATTTATTTGGGCATAAGCTTTCGTGGGTAAAAACCCCCCACTTCTTCAGATGCATGGAGTGAAAATTACAGATACAGGCATAAAATAATGATACATGAGGAAAGGGGAGTTACCTTACAAGTGGAGAACCAGTGTTAACGCCAATTCAGTCAGGGTGGATGTGGTCCACTCCCAGTAACTGAGGAGGAGATGTCAATACCAAGAGGGAAAATTGCTTTTGTAGCAATTGCTTTTCACTCCTTGCATCTGAAGAAGTGGGGTTTTTTTACCCACGAAAGCTTAAGCCCAAATAAATGTTAGTCTTTAAGGCGCCACCGGACTCCTTGTTGTTTTTGTCTATGTAATAGTGCTACTGATTTCAATAAGGCTATTCAGTTGCAAAAAATGCAAGATGGTAGCCTAATTAAGGCTCACAACCACACTGCGAAGCAGAAAAACATGAGATGGGGAAACTAATGAATAAAAAGGGTCATTTTGCCAAGATCACACAGTCAAGTCAGTGGCACAACTAAGAATAGATCCTTTTCCTACTTCTAGTACTGTGACTTAGCTGCATTGTTCCATCTCCATATAGAGGCAGAAGTTGGTTCAATAAGTTTTACTAGCAACTATGCTTGCAGAAGCTAATTTGTAATCTCATGCACTTTAATCATGAGAGCAACTTTTAAATGCATGTTCTGTAAACATTCACAGAGAAAACACCATTGTAAAAGTTATTCTATCAGGGAACAGAAATAATGCCTTAAGATTTATGTGGATTGCTACTTGAAATGTGGACTGTTATTTACAGTGTGACTGTGTACAGACTTTACAACATTTTCTGCAATGATAAAAACATACACTGGTACTGCCATTATTCCAGTACTAAACTTCTATTAACACAGACACTCTAGTAATGAGGCGTCTGCAACGAGTAATTTGTTCAAACTATGTAGAATTACTTTGAATAACAGTAAATTAAAGAGATACAAGCTTGGTGAGGTAACATCTTTTTATTGGACCAACTTCTGTTGGTGAGAGAGAGGGAAGCGTTCCAGCTTAGACACAGTTCTTCTTCAGGAGACTAATTCAGCTCTGGTCTACTGTATCATTAGGTCGATGTAAGGCAGCTTACACTGACCTCATTCTGTAAGTGTCTATACTAAGTTTATGTCTAAACTAGCATATTTGTTGGTATAACTTATGTTGCTCAGAGGTGTGAAACAAAATCCCTCTAAGGAACAAAAGTTGCGCTGAGAGAAGCACCGCGTGGACAGCACTATGTCGGTGGGAGACATTCTCCCGCCAACATAGCCTCCGTTGCTTGTTGGGGGTGGTTTAATTACGTCGATGGGAAAGCCCTCTCCCATTGACATAGAGCAGTGTAACTTGCCTTACTTGGGGGGTGTATTTGGCTCATAAGCGACATAAGTTATACCACAGTCAGGCTTTCTCTACGCTAGCACTTTTGTCTGTAAAACTTTTGTTGGTCAGAGTATGAAACAAGTTTCTCAAACAAAAGTGCTGGTGTGGAGAGTGCTATGTGGGTGAGAGATGCTCTCCTGCCGACATAGCCACTGCCACTCGTTGAGGGTGGCTTAGTGATGCAAGCTGGAGGGAGCTCTCCCTCCAGCATAGAACGGCTACATGAGACCTTACAGTGGCACAGCTGCAGCAGTCCCGTGCCGCTGTGAGGTCTGTAGCATAGACATGGCCTTTTTTGTGTCATTGCTAAACCCAAGGTGGAACAGATTATTAGGCATAAGTAGTTAACACATATTTCAAGGGACCATTCAAAATGAAGTGGCCCGTTAACACCCTTGCAGTCATAGGGGAGGAAAGGTAGGTAGGGTGGGGGAAAGCAGCTGGGGGGAGGAGGGGTTATACTGCTATGGGGTGTGAAAAAGCCACCCCCCTGAGCAACGTAAATTACACCGTTCTAAGCGCCAGTGTGGACAGTGCTATGCTGGCGGAAGAGTTTCTCCTGCCAACATAGCTACCACTGCTCACAGGTCTGGAGTAATTAAGCCGATGGGACAGCTCTCCTGTCAGCTTAGAGCACTTATATTAGAGAGCTTACAGGCAGCAGCACAGTTGCATCACTGCAGCTCCGCCAGTGATGAGTTGCTAAAATCTTAACAATGGGTTCCCTCCTCACCTCATGAGGGGGTCATGGTCCACCCCTGCCTCCAGGGACTCCTGCCCCATCTACCCCCCTTCCCTGTCCCCTGACTGCCCCCCGCCATCCCATCCAACACCTCTTCTCATTCCTGATGGTGCCCCGGGACCCCTGCCCCATCCAACCACCCCTTCTCTCTGTCCCCTAGCTGCCTCCCACTGCCCCATCCAACCCCCTTCCTTCCTGACTGCCCCCCCGAGACCCTTGCCCCCATTCAATCCCCCTGTCCCCTGCCCTCTGACTGCCCCGACCCCTATCCACCCCTCCGACCCCCGAACTCCCCTGCCTTCTCTCCAACACCCCCTCCCTACTCCCTGCCCCCTTACTGCACTGCCTGGAGGTAGCTGGCAGCGCTACAGCCACGCTGCTCGGCTGGAGCCGGGCCACGCCGGCACCGCACAGCGCCTGGAGCACTAGGTCAGGCCAAGCTCACAGCCCGCTGCCCAGAGCATGCGCTGGCAGCGGGGTGAGCTGAAGCTGCAGGGGAGGTGGAACAACCCGGGACTAGCCTCCCTGGCCGGGAACTCAGGGGCTGGGCAGGAGGGTCTCGTGGACCACCATAGTGGGTGCCCATCCCGCCCCTAAGAGCCAGAGGGACCTGCCGGGGGGCAAGGTGGGGAGTCAAAGTCCTGGCGGTGCTTACCTGGGGGGGCTCCTGGGAAGCATCCAGCAGGTCCCTCCGCCTCCTAGGGGCGGGGTAGCATAGCTAGGGGGGAGCAGAGGGTTACCTGCCATGGCACGGGTGGCCCTCCTCTTGCCCCCTCACCCCAGCTCACCTCCACTCTGTCTCCGCCTCCTTGGGCCTGAGCGCAAAGCCGCTGCTTGCTTCTCAGCCCTCCCAGGCTTCCCACACAAACAGCTGATTTGCAGGAAGCGGGGGGGAGGGAGGGAGGAGAAGCGGGGCGAAGTGTTCAGGGGAGGAGGAGGAGGCAGCGGTGGAGTGGAGGTGAGCTGGGGCTGGGGAGCTGCTGGAGTACCCATGGAGTTAGCACCTAAGGCGCCACTTTAAATTTAAAAGCCCTTTTAGAACCAGTTGGACAACCGGTTCTAAAAGGGCTTCTAAATTTAACAACCAGTTCCCACGAACCGGCTTCAGCTCACCTCTGACTCCGTCACTGTAAACTCTCTAATGTGGCTGTAGCCTGAGTTAGTTTCCCAGATGTGAAGAAGAGCTCCGTGTAAGCTCAAAAGCTAGTCTTCTCACCAACAGATGTTGGACTAATAAAAGACATTATCTCACCCCCCATCTCTCTAATATCCTGGGACCAACGCAGCTACAACAACACTGCATAGTACATTTAAAGACAAGCATGATCTGTTAGCAGAAATTTTGCAAAGTAAATGAGGCAGCAGCATTCATAAAACAACATAATGTGAATTATTTGCTTGGCTCTAGAGTTAAGAGTAAAGAGCACCATTCACTATTGCCTTGTACAGTCATCTACTCCAATGCAAAGTGAGTGTTAAATGAACCCATTCTGAATTGGATTGGTTTTCCACACACTCTCCATTGGTGTGTATGACAAGTGACAGGTCAACAGTGAACTAGGTCCAAACTGTTCTGTGTATTCAGTATCTCACATTTTCCCATAGGTAACAGAGAATCCCTTATACATTTCCAAATGCTATGGCATCATAGACACAGGTGCCAACTTTCCAATGTGCTGGGGATGCTTGACCCCCGGTTCTGCCCCAAGCCCTGCCCGTACTCCACCCTTATCCCCAAAATCCCACCCCACCTCTTCCTGCCCCTTCCCTGTGCCCGCCTCTTCTCCACCCCTTCCCCGAGCGCACTGTGTCCTCACTCCTCCCTCCCAGAGTCTCCTGCACGCTGCAGAACAGCTGATCGTGGCGGGTGGGAGGCACGGGTGTGTGTGGGGGAAGCACTGATCAGCAGGGCCCACCAGCAGGGGAAGGCACTAGGGGAGAAAAGGGGGGGGCTGATAGGGGGGCTACTGGGGGAATTCAGCATCCACCATTTTCCACTTTCCATGGAGTCAGCGCCTATGATCCTAGAAATCTGTGGGCTTTGTGTAGAACTAATGAAAATGAATTAATTATTAACCAAAGGAGAGATTGTCAATGTCCAACCAATTAAAATGGTACAAGATGTAGAAACTAAACCGAAAAGTTGCCTTTGATTTGGTTAAGTTGGGAGTTGTTAACTATTTTCACAGTGTGGACTGCAGTTCTGAGGTGAGGTTGTCGCATGGACACTTCTTGCCCATTCTCAATCCCGTGGACTAGCTCTCTCTCCATTTGTAATTGATGCCATCATGTGGCAATTATAACAATTGCTTACAAAGAAAAGTAATTAAAAGAAGCTAGTTGCCTTATGCAGTTTAGGAGCTGGAAACAAGAGTCAGAAGTACATGACCAACGGCTCTCTGTACCATCAAAGAGCACAGTTAGGAACCACTAGGTTAAGCAGGCTGAAAGATGTGCCGAATGGTACACGCTAATTTGGCACAGAATTTCTAAAGGTCTCAGAAATTCATATACCTACATAATCTAGTCTCTTTCTAATCTACAGACTATGGCACCAAGTAAAATAAAACCTTAATTAGTAGCCATGTATTCTAAAACTAAAAAGGCAAAAACATAACCCACTTCTGTCCAAATCAAGTCATCAAGAAGGACATGGTTAATTCTTAACTGCCATTCTGGCCAACACACCAGGGGCTGAATTGAGTACTTCCCAGAAATAGAAGCATGAGTCACTACACTGGAGCTTAAGAGCCAGGCTGTGCACATAAACTGTAACAGACTCCCATCCTTTGTAGATTGAGGACATATTACGCACCTCGACCAGTGGAGTATGTACATATTTTTACAATTGGACAACAATAACAGCAAAATACCACTATCACTTATTGTTACTCTTTCTTCACATTGCTTAATGGAAATAAAAGCTATTTTTACAAAGGTAAAAACTGCCATTTTTCTCCTTGAAAATGGTGAATTTCCCTCGGTAGAAATTCAGGATTATTTTGTCCAGAAATTGAAATTTCATCACATTTGCTGTGAAAAGCCATGTTCCTTAGCAGAAATTACAGATTTGATCTAGCATGAAATGTCGCTAATACTAAAATTCTTTAACAAATATTTATTTATTTTAATGTTGGATGTGAAAAATAAGCCCTTGTGGTTTTGCACAGATTTACCAGCATTGTGCTGTCTATCCTTGTATCATGGAGGATTTTGCAATCTCCTGTCATATCTCCTAGCTGACAACCATCGAGGGACAAAGACGTTATGACAATGTTAGTTCTATTACAACTGCAGTTGCTTCAGATCCAGACATTGCAATGCATATAAATGGCCAAACAGTTGTAGGTTTCTGCTTGAAAATAAAATTGAGATGCCATGTAATGAAGTAATAAAGCTTTATGGTGAAAGTTTTCAAATCTGGGAACCAAACTCTAGGTACATAATTCTGAAAATTTTAGCCTACATTGCACATCATCTGTCTTCCTAAAATGTTCTTTTTAAAGTGTGCTCAAACCCTTTCCAAAGACTGGGTGATTACCATAATTTAAATTTTTCCTTTCAGTTTTGGAAACCTCTCCAATAGTAATGCAAGTGAAACTGACAAGTAGAGTTTCAATATCTAACCTGAGTACAAATGGCCAAAAGTAATTTATGCTCCAATTCTACAGTGTGAAGTGAGTTGCAATATAGATTGTAAACTCTAAGGTAGTGTCTTTAATTTCATGTTTACACGGTGTCTAGCAGTTCCTGACTGAGGCCTTTAAATGCTGCTGCAATGGAGATACTGTATTAAAAAAATAACAGTAGGGTCCATCTGTGCATCTCAAATTGCAGAACTGGGGCTGTAAGTTGCACTCTGCATTAGTAATTAAGATGTGAATGCTATAAGAGGCAAGGAATTTTAAAGAATTACATATATTAGATGTTCCTTTAAGACTGAATTTTCTAACTCTGGTAGCAGATACATGAGTCATATAGAAGAGAATTTCTTTGAAAAATAATGTTTTTAAATCTTTTCTGTGAAGTACCGTAAATGCTCATGTGATTAGTAAAAGTTCAGCAAAATATGAAAAGTATGACTAAATGGGTGTACTCTGTGTATACGCACAAAAGCACAAGGTAAACAGCTTGTATCTGGTTTATTTTTAGTGACTAGTGGAATGTTAACTCAATTTTTTTTTAGCTCCAGTAATAACACAGTATTAAAACAGATTTCTAACTGGTAATTCACTGGGAATCGAATGTATTGCAATCCTCAGTACACAGGAAGCATTTAATAAACTGAAAGGGAAAAGGGGCTTGGAACACATTTTTAAAGTACTTAACATTATTTTGAATGACAGTTGTATAGTGTAGCTTAAGGGACAAATTCTGGGTTTGTTACTCACATGCAGGAATAGCCAAGGCCAGGAAGAGAGCTGCAAAATAGAAACATTTTGTTCCAGTTCTCATGCACGGTCAGACCCACTGAAATCCCATTCCACAGTTCCTCCGTGGCTCCAGCTCTAGGGGTTAGAACTATGATCCAGACATTTCAGCATGCATGTCCGGTTCATCTTTTTGCCCTGTAGTGCAATTGTTTAGCTGAAAGGAGATGATATTCTGTGTACTGATTACTTCTCCTTTAGAGGAAGAGTCTCCCTGTCTGTGGCTGAGACAGCTGCCATTTTGTGTTTCAATTCAGCAAAATGGTAGAATGAGTCACTAGAGTCTCATTTTTCATTCAGATTTCATCTGTTCCTTCATTATTTGTTTTTTTTTAAAAAAAACAAGCAGATGTCATATTTATTTAATTTTAATGCCCCATAATTTAGGTCACATGCTTGTTCCCTTAATCATTTTTGCCTCCAGTGGTCTCCTTGACTATCTCCTGGAGCATCATCTTTCCACCTGATCAGCTTCTGAAGTCCCATGTTGATGGAAAATGCGCTAGCTCCCTCCCTTCACCGCTTCACTTGATTGAAAACACCCCCAATAGTGGTGCTCTCCTGCTTCTGGGAGCACTTGGATAAGGAAGTCTTGTGACCATAGTATCAGGGGGTAGTCGTGTTAGTCTGGATCTGTAAAAGCAGCAAGGAGTCCTGTAGCAACCTTATAGACTAACAGACATATTGGAGCATGAGCTTTCTTGGGTGAATACCTGCTTCGTCAGATGCTGCTTTTGTGACCATAGTGTTTTGATAGGTGTCCTTTGCCTCAGTTTCTCATCTTGCAGCTTGAAAGTCTGAGAAGCCAATGTCCCTTAACACATCATTCCCCTCTCCCTCTGTAGCACCCCACTCACAGTTGGCTGTCCTTGGTTAGCAAAGACCCAGAGTTCAGAAGTATGTTCATGGGGGTTCACTTCCAACGCCTGACAGGGGGCGCAGAGCAATGCCTCTGCTACTACTCCCTCTGCAGCTGGCTCACAGCTGCTGTTGTCTCTCTGCTGCCACTCTCTGATGTCACATTCTGAGGTTTCACCACTTAACCCAGCTCTCCTTGGTTTCAGCAAGTAGTGGGGAACCTCACTCCCAGTGCAGTTTTTTGGGTTGTCTTTCACTGCAACACTGCCCCCATGCAAGATCTAAGGATTAGCCCCTATGCTCGCTTCAGCAGTGATATCAGTTCCAGGAATCACCAACCAGCAGCAAGGACTCTCCACTGAGTCTAATCCGCTCAGTCTTTAAACACTGGAGAGGGGTTGGTAAATGGTATCTGGGATTGTTTAGGCATGGTCCACTCCATCAGGCAGAAACACCTGCCCACAGCCACTCTCATCTTCAGGGCTCAGGGCAGAGGGCTGGGTGTGTGTGGGGAGGTGCGGAGGTCAGGGCAGAGGGCTGGATGTGTGTGGGGAGGTGCAGGAGTCAGGGAAGATGGCTGGGTGTGTGGGGGTGGGTTTCAGGGGTCAGGGCAGAGGGCTGGGGTGCTTAGCTCATGGGGGGGTGCTCCCAGCCCCCTGCCATCAGCAGCTCACGGCAAGGGGTTGGAGGGGATATGCCTGATTCTACCCCTTTCTCCAGGGCCCTATCTGTCCCCACCTCTTCTCTGCCTCCTCTCCGGAGCAGCAAGCACACTGCAGCTTGGCCCAGCTCCCCCACCCACTTGCAAGGGCGATCAGCTGATTGGTGCAGGGAAAGAGAGGAGGAGGCGCAGGATGGCAGCACGCTGGGGGAAGAAACGGGGGATGGGGGAGCTTGGCTGCTGGCAGGATCAAGCTTCTGCCTCCTGCCCCCACAAGAGAGAGTGGTGGGCGGGGGGGCCTAGTGGGGCCGGGACCCTAGCAGGTGGCAGGTAGCAGCGTGCTGTTAAATATCGGGTTGCGTGCTGTCTTTGGTACGCGTGCTGCAGGTTGCTGACCCCTGCTGTAAATGATCCATTTTGCTACAAGGGTGCAAAGGAAATACTGTAGTGTGCATGAAATGTCCTAATGCTACGAATGCAGCACTAGATGTAATGTTTTTTATTGGAATAATGTTCAATGTCAATACAAAAGAAAATAAAGAATGTAAAGTAACTTTGGAACTGAATGGAAGATCTATCACAATTTAAGCTTAGAACAGGAAACCAAGCCACTATAGTGCCAGAAATGTATACCAGTAATTCAGGATAATTCTAACATAATAGCTTAACGTCCTTGGCAAGTGCCAGATAGAATCTGTTGAAAAGTATTAACGGGCCTCTTTTTACTTAGAAGGCAAACACTTTTTAGTGATTGACTTATATTCAAGCTACTTTTTGCTGAATTTCCTGCTGAATCAACATCTCTAGGATACTGTCTGTGTATTTCTGGGTGGAACATTAGGCGCTGATTTTGAACTATAAAGCTCGCAGTAGCTTGGACCCTGCTTGCTTGAGAAATGACCTGCTTCTCAGTGCTGTGCTACTGCTGCTGTAATCAACACAGGCACTTAGGCTTGATCCCCTCATTATAAAAAGGGAAGGCAGCTCTGTCAAAGCCTTCTCTATAAGGAAACCTGTCCTTGTAGAATTCAGTCACCTTAGTCAAGATCCTTAATGGCCTGTGAGTAGCATAAACTGAAATGAAAGTATACAATATGCAGAACCCAGCTTTGCATTCTAAGCAACAATCAGACCAAAAGAGCCATCCTCCAGTGGGACCCTTTTCAGAGCCAGTGCCACAAATCCTACCACTGGGCCAGTACTCTAGATGCTACGTTTCAATATCAATGAGATCTCAGTAACAGAAAAGTATATCCTCCTCCACCGAGTTACAAAGCTTGAAGCAAATGTAATCTTGCTTAAGGAGGTGCACTCCATCCCTGACATTCAACTTTCAGTTCCAGACTGCACAATTGTGGCTCATCACCATCACTAGCAGTATAGGATTGTATCTTATGTTAGAGAAGGGCTGTCCATTGTCACTGTATCAGCAGCTAGTCCAGATGATGTCATAGAATGGCAAACATTAAAGGTGAAAGATCTTATGATGATTAATGTCTATGAGGCACCACTAGTTAACTGGTCAACCCTCAGTCTACAGGTCTTTGCATCTACTGTGGCAACTTCAGTTCCTGCTATGTCAGTGGAGGATACCATGACAACAATGCAGACGAAGAGAGCCTAATGGAGTGGGCATCAGTTGCTATAACATGACCAAAGCAAATGCCAAGCTTTCACAGTAACAGATGGGCAACAGCTCCTCACCCAACATCACTTCTGGGCAACTACTACCAGTGGTCATAGACCTAAAGGTGCTTGACACTTTCCCAAAGTCTCAGCATCAGCTATCTTTGATCACTACAGTCCTCCAGGTATCATCAACAAACAGCTTACAGAAGACTGGATGGAAACTTCATAAAATTCAGCGAGAGGTCTTTCAAACATATGTCAGTGAACTGGCTTGGACTTGACATGTCCAGATAATATATATGACTCTTACCAACTTTTCCACAAATCAGTTCAGGCTGCTGCTAAGAAATTGTTTTCCAGAGGCTGCCACTGACCGTATATTCCTGGGTGGTCGTCAGATGCAATTAAGCTCTACCAGGAGTTCAAATCTGCTGGTCACAAACAGGAGGTCTCTAATAAGAGCAAGGACCTCAGTCAACTGTTGGGTCAGGTGCTATCAATGGAGAGAGAGAGTCACAATGATAGACTTTACTCCTTCTAGCTGGAAATTGTGGCAAACCATCAAAAGATTTTCTGGAGACCTACATCCCAAAAGTCTGGCACAGAATAAAGGTCATAGCCATTCCAAATCCAAGAATACCACTGGAAGATCTCAAGATCTAATGACTCATCTCTCTCCTCTGGGTCATATACATGCTTATGGAGAGAGTGATTCTGATGCGCATCAATGAGGTTATCAACCCATAAGTGCCCTTTGTTCATGATGGCTTCAGAGGAGGATGGGGTACCCAAGATCAAGTCATTCACCTAACACAAGACATCAAAGATGCCTTTGAGAAGGGCAAGAGTCTTTGTGCCATTCTGGTGGATCTGTCAGCTGTATGTATTGTTTGGCATGCAGGGCTGACCACCAAGTTGTTGCAGATTATTCTCTATATGCCCAGGGTGTGGCTTATCATGGAAATGGTAAAAAAGATCAGAGCTTTATTTTGCAAGCTGGAAACAAAGTCAGCTAGCATAGGTGTCTCTCTAACAGAATCCCACAAGTATCTGTTCTAATTCCTCTCCTTTTCAAAATATATACGTACGATCTACCAACAACTAAGGCTGACAAGTACATATATGCAGATGACATCTTTCTTGCTGATGTAGGTAACGATCTACGCAATATTGAAGGGTCACTCAATCAGGACATGAATGCCCTGGCCACTTACCTTCATCAGTGGAGGCTTACATTAAGTGAGTCTAAAGATAATGGCCACAACTTTGTATCTGAACAATCACTTGGCCAGTCACACCTTTAGTCTGTGGTGAGGCTCATCTACTCCCTTTCCAGACAGTTGTCACTTATTTCAGAGTCAAACTGGACTGTAGTCTAACATAGTGGTCCCATCTAGACCACTTAATGAAAAAGATCACTTGCTGCACTGCCCTGATCCAGAAGCTAACAGGAACTTCCAGGGGAGCAGAGGCAAATGCTCTACGAACCTCAGTCCTGATAGTGGTATTGCTTCAGCAGAATATTGTGTTGCACGTTGGGGTGGAAGTCAGCATACACGTCATTGATTCAGAGCTGAACACAGTAACCCATATCATCAGTGATTGTCTTAGCCACTGTAATGTCTAATTTATATGTGTTGAATTATATAGCTCCCTCAAAACTTCGATGAGATGCCACTACCGTTGAAACTGAATGAAGTGCTACGACAGATGAAAGCCTGCTTCATACGATGCTGATTTGTTCCAACAGGTGTAAATAAGCAATGTACACTCCCTGTAAGAAGAACTGCCCTCCTCCAGAAGAAAACACCTACACCTGCAGCTCCTGCTGACTTGCCATGTCTCACTCCACGGCATCCTTTTGCAGAGGTTGTTCATGCACTCACATCTGGTGCTGCTGGCCCATCGCCAGTCTTGGATGAACAAAAGCATATTAGGACTGACAGCTGTGTTCTCGCACAGTGGCAGCAACTCTGGGATAGAAAGACAGGTGTGTTGACAAATTTCAGAAGCCTTAACTTTCATCTGTCTGTTTGTAACCTGGGATGCAGATCCTGGACTCGGCTTATCAGGCTACTGACTGGAATGGCCACAGTTGTTGCCACAATGCAAAAATTTGGCCTAGACCAATCTTCACAGTGGGATTGCAGGGCAGCGATGAAAATGGACAAACATGCAGTGAAGGAGTGCATAATTAGAAAGTGAACTGCGACAACTTGATACCCTTCAGCAGTTATATGGCTGAACTGTCTCGATATCAACTTGTAATGCATACCAAAGAAGAAGAATGCATTTATATAGTACTTGTGTTCCCAGTACTACAGGGGACTGTTTAAAGAGAAACATATAATTACTTTTTATTTAAATTCATGAAAACATAAATATTTTTAAAGTTTAAATTCAGTAAACACCTTTTTTTTATTTTAATTTGGGACTAGAGTAGTTGAATGTCCCTTTAAATACATGCCCATTCAGGCTATAATTTAAAAAAAAATTGAAAATCTCTGTGAAAATTGATACTTTTTAAAGGGTCAGGGCCTTTGTGGCTGCTTAGTTTCCTCCTGAAAGATGCCAAATATCCTCAACTCCACCTGGCAGGATCAGGCCTATGTAAATAGCCAAAAGAAAACTCAATATTGAGCTAAATCCAGGAATATATGCTGAATGCCACCAGGGTCTGAATTTAGGCTCAAGCTTAATCTCCCTTCTGTCTACGCATAAATTGCACTAACCCAGCCTGTCTCAGGTTCAGGGTCCCAGGACCACACAGGAGAAGAGGGTCCAAGCCTAAGTCAAAATGGGGCCCAGTGTTCAAGCCCTTATGATTGCAGTCTAGATTCAGTCCCCCTAGACTTGTGCTCTGGGAGTTCATCAAAAGTATTCCACAGTCTGATGGGTTGACTTTCCTTGTGCTCTGTTCAGTCAACTTTGGTGGACAGCCAAGTTTTCCCGCTCTGCATTATGAACAAAAGGCTAAAGCGGACACATTTTGGGAGAGCGCTAGGAGGTTCAGCATATGGGTGTTTGGACTCGGCCCCACATAATGCAGTGTAGATGTTTGAGCCCCAGGCTGGGACCCAGGGTTCAACAATTCCTAACATGAGGTTACAAATGAGTGTAGACGCTCAAGCCTTAGGATAACAAACCCAGGGGCTGCTAACTTGAGTTCTGCTAATCCTGGGCTTACATTGCAGCATAGGCATACTCTCAGTTTTGCCAAAAACTCAATCTTAAATTTCCTTTTGGACAGCTCCAATCAAGTATACTAACAAGTAACTTCAATTATGTTGTTCTGAGCTAGCAAATTCCCTACCACAGTTTTCTTTAAATGCATAATATCCAGTTAGAAATTACATATTTTAAACAAACTCTTAAATATATTATGGCTTGTCTATGCATGACCTGGGACCAAAGAAACAGAAGTGGTTTTAATTCTCATCTTTAGTTATTTCAACAGAAATCTCTGTGTGAACAGTCTTATATAGAATTGTGGCCGCCTTTGGTTTAACTAAAGTCAGTTTTTCACCAACTTAAGTTAAATCAGAATAGGACAGTTATAATCTGAAATGAGTGTTCATAGCCAGCTGTGTATTGAAATAATTAAAGATGATGATTAAAACCAATTTAATTATTTCATTACCGGTTTATGTGTTTTGTTAACAGATTATTTTAAAGTCCAAATTATTATTAACTATTATGTTTACTTTTAAAATTTATTTCATCTTTACCATGGAAACCACTTTCGGTTTTGTGTTAATATGGTCAGTGTTATTTTCAGGTTCTCGTTGTGTTTTGCAGGGAAGTTGTAGGCAGTACAGGGCTGTGTTTATTCATTTAGAAGCCATCATTTCCACTGGAAATTAAAAATTATATATTTTTATTGGTCTGAGATTTTGTAAGAGCTGCTCTAAGCCAAATTTGAGTCGATAGTTTCTATTTATAAGAATCTACTAATAAGGAGAGATTTTCCAAGTTCTGTTATGGAAGGAGCCGCTTTCATTAAAACTTATTCTGCAACAATGAACTGACAAATGTGCTTAATATTTTGTACAGCACAGGAGATCTTGAATCTCTCTGGCTTAGAAATTGAAAGCGAAGCACATGGTATGTCCCCAGAAAGATTTTCTTCTTAAGGGTAATGTGTAAATTTACTATCAAGATATATCTTGGAAGTCTTTGTTTTACCCTGAAAAGTTCTCACACATGGAATCTCATGAGGAATTTACAAATGACTTAATTCTCATGCATGTAGCAAGGATAAAAAAATTTAAATCAAAAGTAAATCTAGGATTTTGGAATTCAGAAATAGAAAGATGCCTCAGGTATAGGCCACCACTGAGCATGTTGCAGAGACAGTAATGGAATTTATCACTGTAAAGGAAAAATTCTGCAGGATTTAGCATCCGAGTTTTGCATTTGTTATAGATGCTCCATGTGCCCACAGCTGTTGCCCCTGCTGCTGAAAGAAGCAAGAGAGGGAGGAATAATGGGAACATGTGCAACAGCAGGTGTCAGCATCAAGTAAATACTCAGTCACAGCCAATTTGTTTTATCATTACATAATTGTTTTTTTAATGAGTTCAGGTTGTATATGAAGCTTTAATTAGTATATAGGAAAATCTGTGGTTGCTGTGGTAACTGTTCAGAAGCGAACAGAGCCATTGGGTATAATGATAAGAGCCCAGCCTTTGGGAGAAAAGTAGGAACCTCTTGGTTTCTCATTTGAGCTGAACAACTTTGGGGAAGTTATTTGATTTCCTTGAGCTCCAGTCAACTGAACTGGAAGATCCGATAAATTGAAGGAGCCAAACTGAAGAAGATATAGCATCTATGCTGGGTTTTCCTGCACAGATAAATTGGAAGGATAACAAGGCATCAATCAGTGTAGGCATGTTGTGTTGGGAGCCATTTTCTGTAGCAGGATGTTACAGGCTATGTACCATGCTTCATATTCTGATACTGTCATGGGTATTAATGACTTCTTTAAATTCCCTGCTGTTATCTGTTTTCCAGTCAGAGCTTATTGGTCTCTAAGAATTGCAGAGTCTGTCACTGCCTGATGCTGGAATTTCATTAGTAACAACATTTTAGTCCCTATGCAGCTTGTGTAAGTACATTTATAATGCTGTTCCATTTTGAAGGGGTCAGGGAAGTATTTTCAGTACTAGATAGCAGAACTGGAGAGGAGATACAGACTGAATTTGATAGGCAGGGAGTACTGTGACTGTATCAGCCCATTTAGAAGCTGACCAGGAATAGTCCCAGTGCAGAGATGAAGCGAAATACCTCTTTCTCTTTCACATACATTCACACAAACATCATGGTGTTCCCTGACTGGCAAATAACAGCAGTGCCAAAACCATGAGTTCAAAAATCAGGAGGCAAACCAAAATTAGCCTTTGTGATTTATTATCAATTGGGAAGGCACATTAAACTCCATCTCCTGCATTGCAGCCCTGGCCCATGTAGTATCACATTCTAAAAAGAGAAGGAAACATCTAGAACATTACCAGAAGTAGGAATGGTTGATGCTGTGTTCCCTGTTTGCCACTAAAAAGTGCTGTTTCCAACTTACCTATATCAGCCTCTTCCCCTATCTCAGGGTTCTCTCTGCTTTTTTATGCCAGTGTAACTCTACTCAGTTGAATTGAAAGCTTGGTTCTCCCACTTCAGCTTGTCTGAATCACTTTGCTAATTGGAACCACAGATGAATTGTTACCTCAAAGGGGAGCCAATGTAACTCTATATGTATAGTGGTATAGGTATCAAGAGATAAGACAAGCCCCTTGTACTCAGAAGAGCAGATCCGCCCTCTGCCGTTATCTATTACCGGTGGACTGGTACACAGATAGATCTCCCTCCCTCTTTCCTATGTGTCGTGTGTGAAATAAAGACTGACTATAAGTAAAATTAAAAACACGTAAGTGTATTGAGGGAAAAAGTACAATAACGGGAAGGGGATAAGCATGGATAAAACATTAGCTATGGAAACTAACATAAACTGTGGAAGAGCAGCTTAAAACAGGAGCATGAAGCTCAGGCCCAAAATACAAAATCACAATGGCAATAACCATATAAAATCCCGACTAAGAGAACCCTAATTATCTCACTATCAGCACATCTGCGGCAGCAGTGAAGTCCAGGACCTACAGTCTTTGGGTAATTGGAACCCGCAGAGGAGGAGCACTGGAGAGTCCCTCAATGTTGATCTGGATGGAAGAACCCTCTGATGATGTCGTCCCTAGGAACAGAAGCAGGTAAGATGGAATGTCTTCTCTCTTCTCTTCACTTCAGGAGAGGTTGTATCCCTTCAATGATGCACTGATGCTGCAAAGATCTAAACTGAGTATGCACAGTCACTAGGATGGACTGCGCCACTTGTCTAGGAGTACAGTCCTTTTATGCAGTTTGTGGCGGGAAAACATGGTATAGTCCCAGCAAAGGTAGGAAACGGTCTGGGGTAAAATGTTCTTGAGATCGCCCAGTGGTGGGGGAAAAAACAGTTTGATCCAGTTGTAACTAGGCCAAGATGACAGGGCACAAAGGGTTTACAAAATGGAGTTTACAAGATGACAGACCAGACTCCATCTTGTATTGCTGCCATATCCTTATAAACTAATTATTAGGTATAACCTAAGTCACATCTGAAAATGGGACTTATGCTCGGAAGTAACTTAAGTCCTTTTTAAAGATTTAACCCATTATCTAGAAACAACTGTTATAGTATTAATTTAAAGGCCACAATAACCTTATACACTTAATACACTTAATAAACTATTAACAATTTAACAATTCATACCCAACAAAATTACACTTTGGGGTCCTATTCTGTGCTACTGAAGTGAATTTCAAATTTCCCATTGACTCTCAAGGTTATTGTGGCCTTTAAATTAATACTATAACAGTTGTTTCTAGATAATGGGTTAAATCTTTAAAAAGGACTTAAGTTACTTCCGAGCATAAGTCCCATTTTCAGATGTGACTTAGGTACTTAGGATCCTAGGTCCCATTGACTTTCATGATACCTGGATCCTAAGTCACTTAGGCACTTCTGAAAATATTACATGATTGGACTTGCATTAAGGATTCTATCCCAGATGGGTCCAGTTTACTCAGTTTATAAAAAAAAATTAAGACAAACCCCACCCGCTGTTGTCTGTTGCACTGAAAACAAAATGGATGCCGGCCCTCTATGACCTAAGACATGTTTGGGAGACACTTGCTTCCAGTGCAAATCATGTCAGGGTTTTAAAATTTGTGCCATAAGACCATCACATATGAGAAGTGTTATCAGAAGTCATATACTTCTCCTATTGAAGGCAATGTGTGTTTTATTATTGGCTTGCAACAGCAGCTGGACTGATGTCCCAAGTGGAAGAGCTGTTGAAAGATTAATTTTAAAGTAGGGTTGTTGTCAGAAAAGTAAACCTGTCAAACTGATTTGCTGGGAGCACCACATTTATATTTTTCTCAGAGCTTCCAGATCAGTTCTTCTCAGTTTATAAGTCAAATATTCTTTTCTGACATCCAGAACTGCAGATTTAGCTAGAGTCTGAAAAATCAAAATGGTTATTTCTGCCTCTTGCATTATCACCAGTAGTAAAAATTCTACATTTAGAACCTAGTTGACATCTTGATGATGTATGATGTAGTCTAGCTTGCTTTACATGACTTCTTCTGACATTACATTGCCAAAGACAACATAGTTAAAAATTATTTGCCAGTAAACAGATATGACTTGCAAATACAAAGAGAGATATTGAGAAAGCAAGTGCTTTTTTTCAAATATAATTCTGACTTCCCACTTTTTTTTACCCCTTAGAAGCCTTATAGTGACACTATATGGGGGGAAGAAAAAAAATCCGTTTTAAAAAATTACTTTAATTTTAATCTGGGACAACAAACACTGAAATGTGCTTGAATTGTGAAGTAAAACTTTCCAAAGCACCTAATTGGTTGAAATTCTGTTGACTCATTGAAAATCAATAGGACTTGGCGCCTAAGTATCTAAATCACATCTGAAAATGGGACATAGGCTTCTAAATCCCTTAGGTGCTTTGGAAAATTTTCTCCTTAATCAACATGCAGGTCCAGCTTTAGGCCAATTTCCCCCGATTCCCCCGAATCGGGCCCTGCGCCGTAAGAGGGCCCCATGCCCGTGCCTAAGAGGGCCCCGCGCCCTAAAGAAGAGAGCCTAACTTAGGCACTTTTTTTTTACTCACCCAGTGGTGGTCCATGTCTTCGGCATCATGGTGGCGGCGGGTCTTCGGTGGCATTTCGGCGGCGAGTCCTTCAGTGCCTGGGAAGATCTGGAGCGAGTGAAGGACCCACCCCTGAGGTGCTGCCAAAGACTCGGACCACCGCATGGTGTTCGAATTGGGCCCCGCACTTACTAAAGCCGGCCCTGTCAACATGGTCATTGTCCGATGTCATTTCAGGCCACAGTTAAGGTTGTATGCATTTCCATACCTTAATATGTTAGGATTTCTTTCAAGTTAAGATTAAACTCTCTATATTCTAGACAGATAACAAGTGGTTTGGGAATAATTACTAAGTACCCCTGCAATGTATTTTGCCCTACATTACTGATATGTCCTCTCTATCTTAACTCCATTTCAGTGTAGTTCCTTTCTAGGACTAGAGAAAATTTATGATTCTTTGGAAGATATGTATTGATCCCCATGTGGTAATGGAGAGCTGGAGCTCCTCATGCAGATGCTATGATAATACAGCTGCAGACTATAGCTCTCTCTCTGCTGCCTGTGCCAATGTGTGTTGCAGAATGTTAATTTGGGCTTTCAATTGTGCCTGCATATTGTGCGTTTGTGTGTTCTGTTACCAAGGCTTTTGTCTATGTGGAGTGAGTGTTATGTTAATAATCACCAGTGCAGTAGGTAAATGGCAGCATATACCGTGATATTTAGAAATGGCTTTTGTATTTGAGGGAGTTGGGCTTGGGGGAAGCAGTCAGTTTGATGTAGGTTTAAATTGCTAGAGAGTTGGAGAGCCTGGCACTCTCAAACCTTGTTACTTTTGCTGCCCCATTTAGATCTACAAAATCTTTTGAGGAGTGAGCAAAGTAGGGGAGGATGAAAGCATTTGACATGAGGCCCTGTTTCAGCAAGGTAATTAAACATGTCCCTGACTTTAAGCATATGAGTAGGCAATGGGATTACTTGCTTGCTTAAAGTTAGGTATGTGGTTCAGGGAAGGATTAAGGCAGTCTAAGATAATAGGCATAAGAGAACAAGCCCCCCTCTGCTGTCCCCTCTCCCCCATCATTGCAGCATGTCCTTAAGGGTGGTCCTACCTTTTGTTTGTGTGTGTAACAGAATGTGGCTTCACACTTATCATCTTCCCTACAGAAAATGCATCGACTCCATCGGTGTACACTCAGTGACCTTTTATTTCAAGTTCCCTCCACCAGTACTGCTGCAGTCTATTCTCCATGCAAAGGTCTCTTTACAATATCTACAATGTTTTTGGCCTTCTCCTCAGGATTTGAGGGGAACAGAGATCTCCTTTCTCTGAGGAAAGGAAGAGAGAATGAGGATGACTCGATGTGGAAGCTGCATGATGTACATTATGCTTCGTTTGTATGAAGTGCTGCCTGATAGAGCTAATGGAAGAGATCTGAGGTTTGGAGATGCAGGTGGAAACTGTGGTTGAGTTTTGAAGGGGATTTGAGCAGATGATGGAGGGAAGACAAGAAGACACTGAAGGGAAAAGTCAAGACTCACATATGCAAACTGGCCTGGATTTTCCTGGATGTGTGATAGCTGACAGATGCCATTTTAAGTTTGGTATTGGTGAGTAGTGAGGACCTCATAGAAGAACTGGTTGTAGGGGACAACCTTGGCTTGAGTGATCATGAGCCAATTCAGTTTAAACAAAATGGAAGGATAAACAAAAAATAGATCTGCAACTACAGTCACTGACTTCAAAAGGGCAAACTTTAAAAAATTAAGGGAATTAGGGAAGAGGACTGGACTGAGGAGTTCAAAGATCTGAATGTGGAAGAAGTTTGGAAATACTTTAAGTCAAAGTTGCAGAAACTTTGTAGGAAATTCATGGGGAAGGGTTGCAGACCAAACTGGATGAGCAAGCTTCTCAGACAGGTGATTAAGGAAAAGCAGAAAGCCTACAAGGAATGGAAGATGGGAAGGATCAGCAAGGAAGGCTACCTTTTAGAGGTCAAAAAAGTGTAGAGATAAAGTGAAAACTGCCAAAAGCCAAGCAGAGGTAGACCTTGTAAAGTAAATTAAAACCAATAGTAAAAGGTTCATAGCTATATAAATAAAAAGAAAATACGGAAAGAAGAAGCGGGACTGCTAAGCATTGAGGATGGGGTCGATATTTATAGATAATCTAGGCATGGCCCAACACCTAAACAAATACTTTGCCTCAGCTTTTAATAAGGGTAATGAGTCTCTTAGGGGTAGTGACAGGGTGGCTAATGGAAATGAGGATATGGAAATAGAAATTACTACATCCAAAGTGGAAATCAAACTCAAACAATTTAATGGGACCAAATCAAGGGTTCTGGATAATTCCCATCCAAGAATATTAAAGGAACTGGCACATGGAATTGCAAGTCTCATATCAAGGATTTTTAATTCATCTGTAAACTCAGAGTTCATATGTTACCTACTTTTAAGAAAGGGGGAAAGAGTGATCCAGGAAACTATAGGCCTGTTAGTTTTTACCTCAATTGTATGTAAGATCTTAGAACAAGTTTTGAAAGAGAAAGTAGTTGAGAATATGGAGATAAGTGAGAACTGAGATAAAATACAACATGGTTTCACAAAAGGTAGATCATGCCAACTTGAGCTCATTCTTTGAGAAGATAACTGATTTTTTTCAGACAAAGGAATGCTGTAGAACTAATCTACCTGGATTTCAGTAAAGCATTTAATACAATTCTACATGAGATATTATTAGTTAAATTGGAGAAGATGAGGACTAATATGAGAATGGAGGGTGAATAAGGAACCAGTTAAAGGGGAGACTACAATGAGTCATACTGAATGGTGAACTGTCAGGCTTGCAAGTCTGATCAGATAATTACCCCAATCAGTTTCCATTAGGGAACTAGTAAGCATATGAGTGATCCGAGTGCAGGTTCACCTGTTCACTCCCTGCATTCTGTCACACATCTCCCCTTAACTAGTGGCCTGGTTTCTCTTCCTCCACACCCTCCCTTCTTTAAAAGAGGTGCTGGACTCCTCCTGCTCATGCATGCCCCCAGGGTGGCTGTCCATCTTCTACGTTCAGAAGTCATACTTCATGGGAGGGACTCACCCCCATAACTCAGACTCCTTAGCTGCTGCTAGCGGTGGGGGACCCTGGAGCTCCCAGCTGCTGCAGGTGTTGGACCCTCCTCCTTCCCCATTTTGTCAAGGATAGTTTTAGCAAATTTCATGTGTCCCCTCCTTGCTGTCATGAAATTAGAAGGAAAATGGGTGAAGGATACAGAACACTGCAAAGAAATTAATGTGAAGATCAAAAAAACTACGAAGACTTTAGAGAGAAGAAATTGAGAGGTGGCCAAAAAGAACAGGAGTCTGAAGAAGGTAGAAAGAGATGTTAGGCTGAAACAGGTTATTCAAGTAGTGCTGAAATATGAAAATGGTGAAAGGACATCAGAAAGGAGCAAGATGAACAAAATATATGCAAAATTCTACAGTGATCTCTACTCCTTGCATGTCAATGTCCAGCATACACTGTCAAGGCAGCAGGCTACAGAAGAAGTTCCCAATGTTATGTGGGAAGAAATTGATTATGCAGTTCATAATATAAAGATAGGGAAGAGCCTGGGAGTGGACGATATTTGGTTGGAAGATGCTCTCTTCAAAGCATTAGTGCAGTAGTTCACCATCTACATCAATAACAAGCGTGTTTCAGATGCATGGAAGAGATAAAAAACAATACTATTTATGAAGAAAAGCAATCCAAAAGAATTGAGCAACTACTGTCCAATGACACTCCTCTCACAAGTGTAGAAGGTCTTCACCCATGTCATACTCAGTCGGATTAAGAAGGATCTTGAAATGCACAAAAGCAGAGAACAAGCTGGTTTCCACTCAAGGTGTTCGACAACTGATCACATCCACTCAGTTCGGCAACTCATCAAAAAATGCAGGAAATACAAAGTACAGTAACTCCTCACTTAACATTTTAATGTTCCTGAAAATGCGACTTTAAGCAAAACGATGTTAAGCGAATCCAATTTCCCCATAAGAATTAATGTAAACAAGGGAGGGTTAAGTTCCAGGGAAATTGTTTTCACCAGACAAACTATATATATGTGTGTGTGTGTGTGTGTATGTGTGTGAGATATATATATATATCTATATATCTATATATCTATACATATATAATGTGTGTGTGTGTGAGATATAGATATAGATATAAAATGTGTGTGTATGTGTTGTGACAAAGTTCCTCCTCTACCTTGGTGGGTCCTGCACTTATTGGCGGATTTGCTTACCTCAGTGATCTTCCCCTTTGGTGGAACTCATAGTCTGGGTCAACTCCTCCTGTGTCTGATCAGGAGTTGGGAGGTTTGGGGGGAACCCGGGCCTGCCCTCTACCCCAGGTTCCAGCCCAGGGCCCTGTGGATTGCAGCTGTCTATAGTGCCTCCTGTAACAGCTGCATGACAGCTACAACTCCCTGGGCTACTTCCCTATGGCCTTCTCCAAACACCTTCTTTATCCTCACCACAGGACCTTCCTCCTGGTGTCTGATAATGCTTGTACTCCTTAGTCCTCCAGCAGCACACCCTCTCCCTCTCAGCTCCTTGCGCCTCTTGCTCTCAGCTCCTCACACGCCAATGTCACTGACTAACTGGGAGACTTTTAACTAGTTACAGCCAGCTTGGCTTCAGGTGTCCCAATCAATGTAGCTATCTCCACTGCCTTCTAGAAAGATCTTAATTGGCCCCCGGTGTCTTGATTAACCTGGAGCAACTGCTATTTGGTTACCATGGTACCAGGGATTTGTGTAGCCTGGGGCTAACACACCTGTTCCTTACTACTTTACTGTAGCCATCTGGCCTTGCCCCATCACAAATATATATATATATATTATACACACGCACAGTATAAGTTGTAAACAAACAATTCAATGCTGTACACGGCAATGATGATTGTGAAACTTGGTTGAGGTGGTAAAGTCAGAGGATGGAAGAGGGTGGGATATTTCCCAGGGAATGCCTTACTGCTAAATGATGAACTAGCATTTGGCTGAGCCCTCAAGGGTTAACACATTGTTGTTAATGTAGCCTCACACTCTACAAGGCAGCACAAGAGGAGGGAGAAAAGACAGCATGCAGACAGAGACACACACGCTGTGTGAGAGAGAGATGTGCATCGCCCCCTTAAGTATGCTGACACCACTCTAAGTTCATTGCCATTTTAAATAGATAAGGAAGTTGAGACAGCAGCTCTGGCCAGCAAGCTCTCTCCATCCTGAGCCCTGTCATGTCTCCACCCTGTTCTGTATGGAGAAGGAGTAAGTGGGGGGCAGGAGCTGGGGAAGGGGACACCCTGACATTAGTACCACTCTTTTTACCTCCCTGCACAGCAAGTAGGAGGCTCCCAGTAGCAGCTCCAAGGCAGAGGGCAGGAGCAACACATGGCAGTGGGGGGAGGGACAGCTGAACTGCTGGCAGTTGATAGCCTGCTGGGTTTCTGCCACACAGGGAACTTAGGGGAGCGGGGAGCTGAAAGGGGGCTGCCGGTCCACCCTGGTTCCAAGCTCCCACCAGCTAGCTGCAACCGGCTGCTCTTCCTGCAAGCAGTGGACAAAGCAGGCAGCTGCCAAACAACATTATAAGGGAGCATTGCACAACTTTAAATGAGCATGTTCTCTAATTGATTAGCAATGTAACAAAGAAACAATGTTAACCAGGACAACTTTAAGTGAGGCGTTACTGTACCATTGTGTCTTGCATTTGTCGACTTAAAAAAAAGGCATTTGACTCAGTGGAGATTAACATACTCAATGCAATCAACAAAATCGGAATCGACCTGAGGTACACTGATCTGCTGGAAGAAATTAACTGCAATTGTTCGACACAGCTAATACTATTTAATGTCCAGTGCATTATTATTATACATAGAGGAGATAGACAAGGGGACATGATCTCATCAAAGCTGTTTGCAGCAGTATTGGAGTAACTATTCAATAAATTGAACCGGGAAGAAGGACAGTTAACACATCTTCTCTTTGCTGATGACTGTGTAATATTGGCAGAGGACACAGCCGAACTGGAGAACAAATTGCAGCAACTGCAAATGTTTTCACATGATATCGGGTTCGAAGTGAACACATTGAAGATGAAGTGGATGCGGAATGAGCATTGTGCAGCAGGAATCATCACTGTAAATGGGAAAGTAAGTGAGGAGGTCGACAAATATATTTACTTGGATCAGTAGCTGAACAGAGACAACTCATTCAAAGGGGAATGCAGTAGGAGGAGAGAGGCTGGGTGGGCAAGTTTCAACAAAATAAAGACCTCTCTAATGGATGATGAATTTCCCATGGAGAAAAGGAAAGAATTGTTCTGTCAGCAATGATATGCAGAGTGGAAAGTTGATCAACGACGAAAGTGGAGGAAGAAAAATTCACTGTCACCCAGAAAGCAGTGGAAACACAAATGTGTAAGATATCGCTCCATGATCACATACTGAATGAGGAGATCAGAAAGCATACAGAGGTGACCGATATAGTGCAGGCGATGTACAATGCAAAGCGGAGTTGGGTGAGTCATGTAGTCCTCAGGCAAGATAATAGATGGATAACCCGCATCAGTGACTGGATCCCCAGACACCACAAGTAATCACTGGGAAGACTGAAAATGTATTGGGCCAATCCTATGACAAAATTCTTTGGCCAGAAATGGAAAAAAACGTGCTTGCAACAAAACAGAATGGTGTGGCATTGACTTGCATTCATGGAGGGAGGGATGAGGACAAGCCAGACAAAGATGACAAAGGTGATTTTTTAGTAAAAGTCAGGGACGGGTTATGGACTTCCGTGAATTTTTGGTTATTGTCTATGACCTGTCCATGACTTTTACTAAAAATATCCATGACAAAATCTTAACCTTCCCTATGAACCCACATTCCATAACTGGGCAATCCTGCTTTTTATGTCCAGGATGCCCACACTGGGTGCAAACCACTCCCTGGTTCCCTGAAGGAGTTCTCATTTCTTCCTTTTTCTTTTTAATTGTCCTGGGTGTGTCTGAATTGCCTTTCTCTCTCTCCCCCTCCTCCAAAGTCCAGTCCCTGAAACATCTGGAATTCTTTCCTGGGAAAGTCTGCGTCCACAAACTCATTTGCAAGCTTTACCATTTCCTCCAGGATTGTTGACTATTGCCTCCGATCCCAAATGCTAGCATTTTAGGGAGGCTCTGGAGAAATTGCACCAGTATTATCATGACTGTTATTTCCCCTGCACTTTGGGTGTCTGGCCTTAGCTAGCAAGTTGCCCAGTCTGTTAAATTTTGTCTGAGTGCCCTGGGTCATATGTCTCCAGTCCATCTAGTGGCCCGAAATTTCTGTCAATATTTTCTGACCGAAAGGCAAACCCTATCCAAGATGTGCACCTTTAGCCTATCATAGTCCAAGACCTGTTCCTTGCTCATGGCTGTGGGCTTCCCCTGACAAATATGGTACTACTTGGTGGACCCACAATCCCTTATCTCATCTGGCTTCCATCGCTGCCCGCTCAAAAGTTAGTAAAAATGCACCAGGTCATCTGCTGGGCCCTTCTTCCACAAGCTCACCCCCTGTGTCGTACTGCTATTTCCTGTCGCAGGACTCATCAGACCCTGGATCAATTGCTGCTACACCTGCAGTTGTTCCTTTGTGAACTCTTGCAGAGTCTGCTGCTGCTCAGCCTGCCACACAAGAAGGCACTGTCATTTCACCTTGTAGGATTCCTAGAATGAATGCATAGCCTTCTGCATCTCTTTTTGTCGCTCCAGCAGCCATTGTAGGGTCTGTTCCATTGCCCAAATGCTGACTCCTTGCACCAGCTTTCCCCGACCAGCTTCTAGTCATCTGTCACCACCAATGGGGAAATTGCGATCCTGGACAAGCCCCACATGTGTAACGGCAAGGCTTCACTCCTGTCATCTTCCCCACAGAAACTGCACCAACGTCACCAGATGTGAACTCAGTGACTTTTTATTTCAAGTTCCCTCCACCAGTGCTAATATAGTCCCTGTGCAACAGTCTGTTTACAATATCTACGGTGATTTGGCCATCTCCTCAGGACCTGAGAGGGAAAAAAGGTCTTACTTTTCTCAAGCCCATGTGACTGGGCTTAGCTAGCCCTATTTTTGTCCATCTGTCTGTCCCCAGCACTTCCTTCCTTCCTGTTCCTCTTTCTCAGACTTGGACTGATGGACTAGTTGAATCTTTATCCCACCCAGCACCAGCCTGATTAGATAATTACCTCAATCAGTTTCCTCTTGGGAGCTAATTAGCATCTAAGTGATCAGAGTGCAGGTTCAACTATTCACTCCCTGCATAATGTGCCAATGGCAAGAGTGTCTCACACCCTTCCCGGAGAGACAGTAAAAGTGGAATGGGGGTACCAGACTACTAAGGAGCAATAGCAGGGGTCCTATCCTCTCAGGAACCGCAAGGACTATAGTAACCCTTCCCTCTCACCCAACTCAGAGCATCAGGAAGGGTGCCTTAGCACTTACCCTAAGAGATGGGCTGTATCTGAATAGGTGACTTGGCCAAGCCCACTGCATTCCCCTCCTAACACACAGTCTTTTGCTGGGGTGGCTTTGACAAGGAATATTTCTTGATGTTAATACCCCGTTGAGAGCCATTGTTTCATATTCTCTGTATACTTGGGAAAACATCACTGCATCAATAATATTTGTTTCCTATTGTCAAACATTCCTTCACCACCATGAGGATTAGAAACCATTGTTTTTTAAATGAAAGTTGAGCTTGAGCTCATCACATGATTTTACGAACCGAGTAGTAGCCTATAATACCTGTGCCTTAATCTGACCATGACATGCTTCATTTCATTTCTAAATGGGATCCTGAGGGGTCACAGAATAGCTCTTAAGTGTGATTGATTTAGTTAAGGTTTAAGTTAGATGTTCACTGTAAGCCCAAATATGTCCCTCCCCGCCACTCACTGTATCAAAAGCAAACCAATTCACCTGAAATGTCACATGACATGCAATAGTCCAGAGCAGAATATTTTGTTTTGAACATTTGGGATAAATCAGAGTAGCACTGAAGGAGTTAGGTTACCTATACTGGAAATTATGTTAAGAGTATGTTTCATCCTGGGCATTTCTTTTATCATAGATTTCACAAACAGCGGAGGAGGGGGGTAGCAGGGTGGCCTGTTTATAAATAAAGACAAAGGTATATCTAGTATATCTTGGAGTGCAAGGAAACACGACATCCGTCACCTTAACTACAACTGACAGCATGCTTGTCTCAGGAAAGGAGTGTCACAGCCTAAGTTCCCTGTAAGCTGCACAGCCATGTGGCAGGCTATCAGGAGCCTGGCAGCCCCACCGGAGGTACTGGGGAGAGGAGCCCCTGGCCTGGCCCGGCCCGGCCCAGCCCAGCCTTGCCGGAACTGCCACAGCCCAGGAGAGGCGCCTCTCCCCCAGCCTGACCCAGCCCAGCCCCACCGGAGCTGCCGTGGCTGGCGAGAGATGCCTCTCACCTCGCCCCAAGCTACTGCAGCGAGAGAGGGCTGCGGGGGAGTCCTTTCTCCCCATTGCAGCCCCTGGGCAGCCTGCGCCCCAAAGCCCTCATCCCCATAAACTTATATGTGATCTCACTGTAAACGTAAGTGCTGTGTGTTAAGCAGAGCAGGTATCTGAGGTAAAACTGGTAAGCTGGGTTGCATTGTTCTGTGGAAGCAGTGAGTCTGAATACTGAAAGCACCCAGTGGAACAGGGGCTGGACACTCCAGGGAGATGCTCAGGAGGCTCAAGGGTTGGGGTGTGCCAATTGCTGATCTGTAGAGTGATAGCAGGGCCTGCAAGACCCAGGGAAGTGCTTGTGTTGTCAATGGCTGGTGGAGTTGGGGAGCTGACCCACAGCAGGCAAAGACAAGGCTTCCTCAAGCCAAGGGCAGGGGGTAGTGAGGTGCCACATAACCTGGGTACCCAAAGAAACATCACAACTTCCACTTTTTGTGTCTTGTAATATCTCCAAACATTTTGGACTGGAAGTTCCAGACTCGCTTTATTCTGTTGATTCTATCAAGGAGTGGTACCTTGGGCTAGCACATAATTGTGTGTGTGTATGTATGTGTGTGTGTTTTGGTGTGTAACTGACTAGATATTATCTCAGTTTTTCTTATTTTTAATGTGCACAGCAGACACACGTATTTAAAGCATGCATCAAGCCCTAGCATACTTCATTACAGCATGTTTCATGGTGGTTAATGCTTTATAAAGCATTCATCTTGATAGTGGACATTTTTGCAGAGTGGCCAAGACTTCGTAAGTGTTGTGAAAAATGGACATGGTCCAATTCAACTCTACATGGTGCTACACATACTTGATAAATTCTTCATGTGATTGATACAAATATCTATGATGTGGGAAGTAGCAAAGAAGGAACCACGTCATAGGCAGGTTTATCTAGTCTCTCAGGAATGGGAAAGAGAAAGCCCCATGGGAGCAAGAAGTCTGAAATAGGAAATAGGAAGCAACATTGGAGACAGGAAGCATCTGAAAAGGAATTGCAAGATGGGCTAGCTCCTCTGCATGGCTGAAAAAAATCTGCAGGGACTCCAATCTCTGAGCAATTCTTAGTTTTCTGGTTAAAAAAAACCTTTTCATTAACTTTACTTAAGTTCAAATGAAATTTAATGAAATTTTTTTAATTAAGATTAGTTCCAGTAAATGAGTAAATCAGGTAATGTGGGACAATAGAGTCAAAAGTTATTCTAAACTTTAGATATTCAAAGTTAAGTTTCAGCTTAAAAAAAAGTGTAAAAAATGGAATGCACAGAAATGCTCAATTAAGGCATCCAAAACTTTAGCTCTGCCTCTGTGTTGTTCTGCATTAGGTCAACCAGAAATTCAGAGAGAGCCTTTTTTCCAAGAACTCAAATTCACTGTAGCTGTGTCCCCAACAACTGAGAACTGTTCATAATATGATCTTTTACTCTCAAACATATAGGTCCTGATTTTGCCACCTGTCTGCAGAGAAAGATAAGAGATGGTTATGTGCAATAAATTATATTAACATGGAAAGGTCTTATCGAAATAACTGTGGGTAAGTCCTAGGATACCATCTTTTGTAAACAGAAATGTACTCCTTATTTAATTTGTCTCGCAAAATATCATATTTTTGGTGCTTTTTAGTGATCCAGCAAAGATAAATGCTACTTTATCCTACATACCACATTTAATCCTGTTATGTTTGCCACCAAATTATTTATTATGCTTAAGTGCAATGATGCTAATAAGGTCTCATAGCTCCCTTCAATATTCTTCATTTATGACCAGATCAGTGCATAGAGAAAAATGCACTTTATCATCACAGTTAGCAGTAAAGAGGATGGTCTCAATGTTCTCCTGAAAGATAGTTAAAGGCTCAGAAGGCCAACCTGCTTTTCCAGGAATGGCATCCCACTCCTTCCCCTCAACACATACCAGTACTCATATCATGGAATTTGGGGATGGGCTGCTCTCCAAATAAGTATGAAAGTTAAAATCCCATTCATAGAACATAACTGAAAATTACACATGACTTCGTATGTTACCGTAATTTTGAACTGTGTGGGGTTTGGGCGTGGGAAGGAAATCTGTCTTTCAAGCATCTTCTGAGCAAGTTTTTTTCACCTTATACTGGCCATAATTTTCAAACCTGGGTACGACAAGTTAGGCTCCTAAATTGTTACTTGGGCATCTATGTACAAGTAGTCTGACTTTCAAAGGCACTGAGAATCTCTAGTTCCCACTGACTTCTATGGAATAGTGGGTGCTTAGCACCTTGGAAAGTCAGGCCACTTGTACATAAGGTGTAAGAGCCTAATTGTACAACCTAGGGTCACCCCAAATGCCTTCCTAATGTGTAAGCTACTTGAATTATTCAGCCTGTGTGGAATATCCAGACATTGGCCCTAATTATGGTATGTAATGTACCTGGAAATACCCTGTACAGAAGATGCACAAAGATGAGTTAACATTGGTGTTGGAACCGTGACAGTTTCATTTTCTGGACTTGTGCTTTTAACCTATGTCACATTAATGTTATTAACTGAAAAGTCTCATTTAATAGTGATAAAAGGTCTGAATATAGTAGTTTATTTAATTCCTGCTTCAGTTGAAGTGCCATGATTTCTAAAACATTTTTCATTAATGAACGCTTTTATGAGGGCTGTTTGCTACAGTAAAGGCTCGTGATCCAGCAAAAAGTATCTTTTTTTCCTTATAAAAATTATAAGAGCTAGTTTATAAAAAAATAATCAAATTAACAAATGTATAATATATTACTTGGGGAGGGCGGGGGAGGAATCCTGGCCCTTTGAAATCAATGGCAAAAATTTCCATTGACTTCAGTGGGGCAGGGGCTTCTTCATTAGTGAGGTGCTGAGTGCCTTCAACTTCCATTGAAGTCCATTAGAATTGAGGGTGCTCAGTTTCTTAGTGTATCAAGTTCTCCGTGTCATTATTTGTATGCAGTGAATATAATGTGACTAGATAGATATTTTATATATCTTCATAAGTGAAATTTACCTCTGTGCAGATGATCAGAACAAAGACTAAGTGGTGCATAGGCATAGACCTTGTGAATTTCATTTAGTAAAACTACTTGCATTAATAATTCACATTTTTTAAATCATTTGAGATTCTTGAATAAATGGTACAACATAAGTGAAAGGAATTATTATAATATATTTAATTAAGAAATTACATTCCTACTGCTGGCATTCCATTGACCTATTAACTTCTGAACAAGCTCTTAATACTCTTGCATCAAAAAGCAGCAGGAATTCAATAGATTTATTAAATCTGAATAAAATAGGAAATAAACATTAGCAATAGGGCAAATAGCCAAAATTGTTATTACGTCAGTGTTACGCTAAGCAAAGTGATCTGGCAAACCTTTAAAGAATAACGTTCCTCCTAAACGATGACAATAAAAAAAAATAGTCTATTTCTCTCTGGAAATAGGATTCGGGGTCAGATTGTGGATGGGGGAAATGGTGGTAATTTACTCAAGTACAGGCCGCAAACCCAGAATAGTTGAATGTTTTTGCATAAATGACCAGTGCTGAAGTAGTTAAAGATTCACAAACACAATGTTACATTAGGACAGAATGAATGTTGTAAATATAGAGAGAAATACAGACCGTGTGGGTAAAGCAGTAGACTAAGATTTGGGACATTTGGGTTAAATACCTGTCCTAGTGACAGGCAATTCACTTACAGTAAAATTTTCAAAAGCACCTGTGAGACCAGGAACCAGATTTTCAAAGGTTTTTACATACTAAAAAGATGCAGATAAGGGCCTAGTAGGGCTTTCAAAAATACCTAAGCAAGTTAGGAGCCTAACTCCCTTGATTTCAGTGGGAGTCAAGCACCTAACTTGTTTGGGTCCCAGAAGTTCATGTATAATGAATTAGTCCCTGTAGTCGCCTGGTTTTAAAGACCAGACAAAGACCTTGAATTGGATGAGTGGAAGGTGGAACACTAATCTCAGCCATACCTTTGCCCAGTCTTACATAGGAGGGAAGCTGTTACATGTTCAATAAGGAGTTTCTGCCTATCCTGGATGTTCCTAGGTAGAAGGAGTTAAAGTAGTCAAGTCTTGAAAGAGATGGACTCTTGTTTGCTAGATCCTCATCCAAGAACAGTGGATGGGATATCCTGGCAATATGAAGTTTAATGAAGGTTTTCCCAATCGTCATCATTAACTGATTCCCAAGATGTATGGACAAACCTAGCGTACTCCAGGTTTCCACATATAAATAACTCAGGGGCAGACATCTTCAATAAAGAATAGATATGGTCACTGTTTTTTGCAGTCTTTCAGTTGTTTTCCTCTTTCTACTATTGTGACTTTTGTCCTGCCTGATTTGAATTTCCTGTTGTATTTTTCATGTAGTTTGGAAAAAAAAACATATGATTACAAGTCAGGGTTTTTCTGGGTTTTTGTGAAGCTTTCCCCTGTCTTGTTTAAAGAGCACATTCTTCTGCCATTTTAGTTAAAATTGATGGCATACTGACATGGAAAAAATTTCTGAGGAACTGACACTGGTAATTTTTTTGGGAAAAAATTTATGTATTGGAGCATTCTTATGTACCTTACTCTAGCATGTGTAGTGCTCATTTAATGTGCTTGGTTGACAACTAGAGCTCGTTGGGAACTTTTTGACACATTTTCTTTTGGTTGGAAAATGCTGATTTGTCAAAGATCTCTTAGGTCCAGGATAGAAGGTAGAGACCCAATCCAGAACAGCCAAGTGATCAGGGAACTCACATGGGAGTCCCAGATTAAAGTCTCCACTTTGCCCAATTCAGATTAGGGCTTGAACCTGCATCTCCCACATCCCAGGTGAGTAATAGACCACTGGGCTGTATAGAATCAGTCTCACTTTATTTCTGTCCCAATGAATATTTATACAAAGTGGAACAGCTGGAACAGGAGAGTTAGAAAGATGGACCGTGTAGCCTAGTGGTAAGGGCACTCACCTGTGTTTCCCATTTCCCCAGAGAGGGTCCTAACCATTGAGCTGTTGCCTATTCAGAGGTAGGAGTATCCTCACTCTTGTGGGGGGTTTTCAAAACAATTTAAAAGGTCTTTTTTTTTCTGATGTGGAATAAAAACAAATTTAGAAACTTCAGAATTATTTTTCACAAAAAAAATTTTTTCCTGGCCAGTCCTGTTGACAACCCTAGATAATAAAGTTCTTTTTTTTACAGAACAGTACAGCATGGATATACTTCTTCTGTGCTTGACTGCTAATATGCCACTTCCCTGATATGGAGAGACCATATCTCATCTTTAGAACTGAGATGTCAATTCAGATTCCATGCCAGTTCAGTGCATGTCCTATCTGCTGAGACTTTGTCAGGTAGACACCTGTCTACTAGCAGCTGAACTCAGAACACCTACCTTATTTCAGGAAGTCCACCAAAGAACCAATGGATAATAACAGCTTTTGGTCTCTATTGGGCTATGCTGAATTTGAACTAGTGATCTGAATGTATTTCCATTACAGACAATTCCCAGCAGACATCTCAGTGAAGACTGAACAGTTGTTGTATATTGTTACAACATACTTTGAAAGAGGAATAATCTTTGTGTGTCCTTGGCTCTGACAAAATGTTGGAATTCACAGCCACTGTGAGCCTACCTATTTATATCTGGCTATTTTTCTGCAATTAACAAAATTACAGATGCCTCCTTTTAAAAGTCACTTGACTACTTCATCTGTATTGTTTTGTGAAGAGCATTCTTAACTTCATTGACATTCAGTAATGTTGAGGTGTTACTAATTATTCCCAGCATGAATGCCTACTTGTAATTGCAGTTTTATCATGAATGCTTATGACTTGGTAATGATTTTTCAAACCATTTTTTCTCCCTTCCGCCTCTCTCCCTATCAAGTCTTAAGGGTTTATTGTTTCTAAAACTGTTGAATAACCTGCTGGTTTGAAAATAGTAGCTAATGCATACCACCTACTGGTAATAATTGCATCTAAGCTCTTTACCCTCTTCTAGCATGTTAATGCTGTGAAACGTAACAAATTCCTTACAGTCAAAATGCTCAGTTTTCATTTAGTGGATCTTTAGTTAATGCTTTGGGGCCTGTTTTGCTCAAACTCAATAGAGTATTGTAGTAGAAAAGGACTTTTTCCCTGATACAGAAAGCAGCTAACTAAATACATGTTGGCTTTCACTCTCTGAAAATTTCCCTGACATGTGGTGAATGAATCCTGTAGTGCCACAGCTAATCTCCCACAGCTCTACAGATGGTAGATGGAAAGCCCTGGAGTCCTTCTACTCACTTAGACCAGCAGCGCCAGCGTTCCTCTACGTGACAGACATCTAGCTGTATACAGTGCTTGTCAGCCTGGCGCTTGTCACTTAGGGTGAACCTTGTTGTAATGCAGAATTTGGTCCCGCATTCGTCATTCTTTAGGAAGAGGGAAGTTGTGGTTAGGGGGAAATGGTTGCCAGAGTAAATATGTAGCGTACTGTGGCTAAATGTTACCTTCTATATGTATGTATATGTGTACTCTATTTTTGGTTTTGTTGTCCTATGAAGAAGTATAACTGAAGTTGACTTTATAATTAATAAAAACAGAGATTTTCTTATCCTTACTTCTGAAGAAATGAGAAGCAAAACAGGAGACTTTGGATAGGATTTTATTCATCAGTAAACTTTCAAGTAATTCTATTATGTGTTTGTGGTTTATTGCCACCTATGTGACTTTTTAAATTGCTAATTAAATTCAGGGCACAGGCTTTGAAATAGCTTTAACTCCCATTATATTTGTCTGTACTCTATACTGTAAGCCAAGATTCACTGAAATGTACAAAGAGGCAAACCATATAAAAATGATAATTACATGTACCAAAATGAGCAGGCACAAATAATTATGAAAATGTAAATTACATATATTATCCATGTTTGCATACTGGAATTTTATAACTGGACCTTGACCTTGAAAATGGCATTTCTAACACACCTGTGAAAGTAGTGGCTGCTGTGTTCTCTCCATCTTAACACTTTTCTCTTGAATTAGAAAATGAACGTCCTGGTTTTTCCTCAAATAATCATAGGGCCACATTTATCCCTAATGTAAGCCCACAACAGTCAATAGAGTAATACTAGAGATACAGTTAGCCCAGAAAGAGCTGTGATCAAAAATTAAAAAGTTGAGAGTAGGATTTTCAAAGCCACCTCAGGTTGGTTTTTTGTACCTGAGAGTAGGGTTGCTAATTTTGTTGGACGTATTCCTGGAGGTTTCATCACATGACATAATCTTTAATTAAAGATTAATTCCTGGAGTCTCGAGGACAATCCTGGAGGGTTGACAACCTTTCCTGAGAGGTGGCAACCCTAGATGCTGGTGTCAGAATAGGACACTGGTATCAGAAGAAGGGGCAATAATACGATAAATTAGAAGAGGTAGAAATCAGATGTGAAGTTTGGATCTGGATCCAGAGTAGTTTAATCAAATTCAGGTTTTGGTTTGGGCTCATCTCATTCGCTGTCAGTAACCCTCTCACTAAATCTCAAGTATATTTTCAGTGAAGAGAATTGCTTTTTCCTGCAATTAGTTGATGGCCACATTAGCAAAAGCATTTTTCCCAGTATCTAAAAGCTCCATGAAAAAAAAAATCCAGTAGTTCTGCAAAATCTTTTTGAACAGCTTCAGTTTAGCCAACTGAGGCCTTGTCTTCATTAAGAATAAAAAAAGGGGTTAGCTGAGACATGGTAACTAATATGAGGTAAACTTCTGGAAAGACAAGGCAGTTTGTAGTTTTCATGTGTTAGCAGGTTGAGGTAAAGGCTCTGAGGGAGCCAAGGGTTTACCCTGGCATGTTAATACATGTGAACACTATAAACTATCTTATCTTTACTAGCATTTTGCCTCATGTTGGTTATCATGTGCTAGCTAAATTGAACTAAGAAAATACTTTTTTCCTTGTGAAGATCCACTCTGAGGTTATGTCTACACTATGGAATTATTCCGATTTTACAGAAACTGTTTTTTTGAAACAGATTGTATAAAGTCGAGTGTACGCGGCCACACTAAGCACATTAATTCGGCGGTGTGCGTCCATGTACCGAGGCTAGTGTTGATTTCCGGAGCGTTGCACTGTGGGTAGCTATCCTAGTTCCTGCAGTCTCTCCTGCCATGGATCTGGGTGGAGGATCCCAGTGCCTGATGGGGGGCAAAAACATTGTCGTTGCTGGTTGGGTTCTGGGTTACCCTCACCCGTCCCTCCGTGAAAGCAACGGGCGGGACAAACCGTTTCGCGCCGTTTTTCCTTTGGGTGAACTAGTGGCAGCGGCTCAGTAGCCCTGACTATAAGGCATGGAACCTAATGGAGTCCTCGGATCAGCATATCATGGATGTGTATAAACATGCTCGGCAGATTCTCATGCAGTCTGTGCTGGAACCGACTACAAACTAGGCAGGAGGAGGCGGCTATGGCAGTGGCGTGGCGACGAGTGAGATGGGACATGTGAACAGCAATTTCTTCTAACGCTATGGCTCTTTGGCTGCCTGGAAATCAGGTGCTGGTTATTGTGGGCAGGGTTCTAGTCTGAACGCGGATTTTCATGCCGGGCAAACAAGCACTGGACTGGTTGATCGCAATCGTTGTTGCAGGTGTGGGGCGGATTCCAAGTGGCTGCGAAACTTTGCGCAGTGCATAAGGGCACTTTCATGGAACTTTATGATCTTCGGTTTCCCTGCCCGAAGTGCCAGAATACCAAGATGCGGGACCAGGCCCTCACTAGTTGAGAGCAGTGGCCATATAGCCCTTGAACGCTTGCAACGCCCTCAGACAGCTACTGAGTCAGTCGCGGAATCAATTTGGTAGTGGGCAATAACTGTGGGGTTGCTGTGATGCAAGTAGCCAAAGCAATCAACTAACTGCTCGCTTACGAAAGTAGTGACGTGTAGTTGGACTATTCTGGGATAAACTGTGTCAGTCATTAATTGGGTGGGCTTTGCTGCAATGGGATCTCCTACTGTGAGGCTGGAATGAATGGGTTCTATTGGTGATGGCTTTAGCAGGGTCTATGCATGGCTTTGCATGCAATGGGATCTCCACTAAGTGGTGGGATGGCGATAGATAGAGGAACCTTCCTATCTTGGCACCGCTGAGCATCAGGGCATAGTATATAACCCAGGGGTCTTTTCAATGGTGCTTGAAACATTGGTGGATACAAGGGACGTTTTCACATATCAAAGTGAGATGTGCCGGGAAGGGGTTCCGACGCTTCGGGTCTCAGAACACTACTCTGTTTAATGCTGCAGCAGGGGTAGATCGACATTCCCCAGGTACCTAGGGAAATGCATGTGGTTTCCTGCGGGACCCAGCGTTCTCATGCCTTGATGCCAATGGTATGAAGCATACACAGCAGCTGACAGTCGTCTAGGAGGGCTGTTACTACTCAGGCTCGCAGAAAATGTGCAGGAATGTGGATTAGAATATTGCATTTGGATCGGTCTCTTAAAGGAGATGGGTGGCCTAGTTACTAACTCGCTCAGACGTCAGCCGAACCAATAGTTCCTCCTGTTGATTGCTAACTTGCTGTGTGTGCTGCATGAATTCTCTGTGAGTTTAATAAGGGGGAACCTTTATGCTGGGTGTGAGGGCTGAGGCATCACCTGGTGCGGCTGTAGTTTAGTGCATGCTTCGAGGCCACGGGCGATTTGTGAAGCACACCAGGAAATGGAGTGTCCATCATGATGAAGCTTGAAGGGAAACCACGTTTATTCTGGCCAGCGGTCTGGTATGTGACTATGTATGTGGTTGTGTGTTTCTCCTTGGATGAAAACCTCCCCCATTGATTGTCTCCTTCCTGTAAGCTAACCCTTCCCTTACGGCACCCTTTGATTTACAGTCTTTTCTTCACTTTGATAGGTCAAGAAGTAAGGCATTCATTAGGTCAGTTAAGAATCTGTATATTTAATTATATATACAAAGATGGGAGAGGATACGGGACTATGTATGCGCCATGGTGGGGTTTGGGATGAGGATGGAGGGGAGGAATGCCACTAAAAAAATTTTTCAATTAATGACTCCTTTGTTGGTGGGCTGTCCATGAGGAGTTGGTGGGCTGGGTTGCACGGAGCTTCTCCTCCTACGTGTTCTTACAGTTGAGTGGGTGAGCGAGGTTGCCTTACAGGTAGGCACGAGTGGCGGGTGAGGATGCTTACGACAGGGCTGCGCTTCTGTGATCTTCGTCTTCGTCCTGAAGCTCACCCAGACGCTGGGAGCATGTCAGCTTGATACATCGAGCGCAGTTTCCCGTGGCTGTTGGCAGTCAACACCACCGCTGATCCTTCCTGCTGACACTCTCTCAGTTCGTCCCTCCTTCTTCCTCACGTTCGTCCTCTCTCCTAATGGTCACTGGCATCTTTCTGTACTTTGATACTCATGGTCCTTTCCACTCGAATTATCAGTGGCTTTTTTCATTGCAGGCACTTACCATGGAATTTCGAGAAGATTTCATCTTGCGTCTTTTTTTCCGCTCACCGAATAGCTTTAACACTTGAGTATTGTATTGTGCCTCTGGTCAGACCTGAGAGTAGGGAGGGCTTGGAAAGTTGGCAGGCTGCCGGTCAGGGAGCGGAAAGAGAGAGGGATACAGAGGAGTAGGGAGGCTTGAAAAATTTGCAGCTGCAGGAGGGAGGGAAAAAAGGGAGAGAAGTACTTAAAAAGATACATTTTACAGAACAATGGTTACACTCTTTCACGGTGAACAACATTATTCACATTACATTGCACATGTGATTTCAGTACAAGGTTGCATTTTGCATCTTAATATTGAGTGCCTGCAGCTTTAGTGTTAGATCACAGACACAGGTCCGGGCAACAGAATTCAGCTTGCATGCGGCCATGGTAAGTCATTGTCTTTAGGTTTCTGCAGCCTTCATATATCCAGCGCCCTCCTTTCCCAAATACCAAGCAAAGCCTGTTGAGTGATGTTTCTTTCTGTTAACGTGCAGCAGCAGAAACTAAACTCCCCCCCCACATCCAATTCTCTGGGATGATCGCTTTACCCCTCCCCCCCACTGCGTGACTGGTATCATGGAAGATCCTTGCTAGCCAAACGCGAAAATGCTCAGCGCCAATCCCCCCACCACCCCCCCCGGCTTGGCTAACTGCAGGGAAGGATTTTTTTTCAGCCACAGGCAAACAGCCCAGTAGGAATGGCCATCTCTGTCCCCTTAATTAAATTCCCATATTTCAACCAGGTTACCATGAACTATATCACTCTCCTGAGGATAACACAGTGAGATAAAGAACGGATGTTGCTTGAATGCCAGCAAACACCGGGACCATACGCTGCTAGGCTTTGTCATGCAATGATATCAGATTACTTGCTACATGCATGGTGTGATCAAGTGTCCTACAATGGAGGACGAAATAAGGTTGCACTGCCCAGAAACCTTCTGCAAAGGCTTTTGGAGTACCTCCAGGAGAGCTTCATGGAGATGTCCCTGGAGGATTTCCGCTCCATTCCCAGACGCATTAACAGACTTTTCCAGTAGCTGTACTAGCCGCGAATGCATCCCAAGTCCTAGGGCAAATTAATCATTAGAAAATGCTTGCTTCTAAATCATGTTTTATATTTACAAAGGTACACTCATGATGGCTTCATTGTCTGGGATAGTGGCTTGGGAGGGCTGGGACGATAATTCCATCAGGCTGAGAAAAAGGTCCTGGCTGTTGGGGAGAACGGTGTGCTGTGTGCTCTCTGCAAGCTCCTCCTCCTCCTCATCTTCCCCGTCCGCAGAATCCTCAGGCATGGCTAAGATTACCCCCTCCTCGGAATTCACAGTCAGGGGTGGGGTAGTGGTGACGGACCCCCCCTTAGAATTGCATGCAGCTCAGCATAGAATTGCATGTTTGCAGCCCTGCCCTGGACCTTCCGTTTGCTTCTTTGGTTTTCTGGTAGGCTTGTCTGAGCTCCTTAACTTTCACATGGCACTGTACTGAGTCCTTGGTGTGGCCTCTCTCCATCATGGCCTTGGAGATTTTTTCGAATGTTTTTTCATTTCGTTTTTTGGAACGGAGTTCTGTTAGCATACAATCATCTCCCCATATAGCAATCAGATCCAGTACCTCCCGTACGGTCCAAGCTGGAGCTCTTTTTCAATTCTCAGACTGCATGGTTACCTGTGCTGATGAGTTCTGCTTGGTCACCTGTGCTGATCAGCTCTCCACGCTGGGCAAACAGGAAATGAAATTCAAAAGTTTGCGAGGCTTTTCCTGTCTACTTGGCCAGTGCATCCGAGTTCAGATTGCTGTCCAGAGCGGTCACAATGGTGCACTGTGGGATAGCACCCAGAGGCCAATGCCATCGATTTGCGGCCACACTAACCCTAATCCAACATGGCAACACCGACTTCAGCGCTACTCCCCTCATCGGGAATGATTACAGATATCGGTATTAAGAACCCTTTATATCAGTTTAAAGGGCTTCGTTGTGTGGACGAGTGCAGGGTTAATTCAGTTTAATGGTGCTAAATTCAGTATAAACGCGTAGTGTAGACAAGGCCTGAGACTCGGAAGTAGAGAGAGAAAGAGACATAGGGCTTGAGTCTGTTACACTAAGGTCTGTGCTTAAAGTTGGTGGGAATGGCCCCCTGAGAACAGTGGTTGTGTAGAGCCCTTTCAACCCCCCTATTAGTATAGAGCAGTTGAATGGCCCTGTGTCAGCCCTGATCCCTGTCCTACACATAAGGCCATGTCAGGGAATGATGAAGCAAACAGCAGTGTAGGCTGGACACAGTGGAGCTATGAAAACAACTGATTTTTCAGTGCATTGGCTGTAGCAATAAATAAATTAAAATTGTTTCTGGTTGACCCAAAATTAACTTTAAAAAAAAAAAAAGTTCAGCAAACTGGAAAAAAAAATTGTTTTGGGTCGAACTAAACATTTCATTTTATTTTCAAGAGGTTTTTTTTAAACAGGTTTAATTTTTTAAAATAAAAAATTTTACTTTTTGTATAGAAATTTACTTATTTTGAATTAACCCCCCCCCCACACAAAATGTTTCATTCTGAAAATGTCAGAACAGAACTTTTTGATTTCGATTTGGTTGTTTTCATCTGAAACAATTCAGTGAAATTCATTAAATATTTCAGTGGAGACAAATTTGTATTTTTCAGCCAAAAAAATGTTTCCCAGCTTTAGGTCACAGTGCATTCCATTGTGACTCTTCAGTGCTTCCTAGGGTCTTATGGGTAGCCAAACATATGGGCAGCCCTGGGTTTGCTCTAACTTATAGTCCCCTCTTTCCCTTTCCTCCCAATTCTGCCCCAAAAAAAGGGATGGGGGAAATGAGGCACAGACCCAGCCCCTAAATTATTTACTTAGGGACATAAGTTTCCAAAAAGTATGTATGCTGCTTTATTTTTATCTTTAAAAGAATCTTCACTAAAACACATGCTATTTTTAGGCATGTCTGAGTCTGCTATTTTTGTAGCATTCTGCTTAATTTGAAAGAAAGGGGAGACCTGCATTTTCCCAACTTTCATGTTAATAGAGAACAGCTGGAAACTTTAAAAAGCCCAGTGTAGAAAAATATGGTTGATTTGCTTCACCCTATTAATCTAAAATCTGGGTGCCAGCTGGGTAGAATTCAAGAGAAAGAGGTTTAACTCTTTTTGGCCTCACATAAGGCCACTTGTACATTTTCATGCAGATGTTTCCAGGGGGCATCTTTGTAGTGGGAGGGGCAGCATGGGAGAAAGCACAAAAGTGCTTGTTTGAAAACCCAACAAGTGGGCAATGGAGGCTGACGTTCTGAGTTGGTCAGAGGCAGGAGTCGATATCTTAGTAGCAAATGAGGAAATGATTCACATGGTCAAGTTTTGCAGGGTCACGTGACAAGTGAAACATTGACTAGGGAAGACATTTCCCTATACAAATAATGATTTACGCTTCTATTGCTATTATTTTAATTATTCTTCTTTTCAAATGCCAGAGCCTGCCAAGTCAGTTTGCTTTGGCCCATTGCCAGACAGTGTATACTTTCCCTTAGGCCCAGCATGGAGGAGCAGTGGCCTGACTGAGCCTGTTCTTCCCCTCCATACTCCAATTCCTGATCCAGGCAACCCTTACACAGCTTTAGGGTTGGATGGGATGGAGTGGGGCTTACTGCTTTTATTTCTCTACCTCATGCCATGTTACAATCAAGCCTATACTTTTTATTTTAATACCTCCAGTGTACACTGTTTCATTTCAGCCAAACTTTATTTTAACTGACTTTTTTCAATTTGAATTATTTACATTAAAAATCTACTCAAGCTAAAAAAAATTAATCTTTTTCTTCTTCCAAAGTCCTGCTGTTACTCCCCAGTGTTCATGTCTGACTTAAAGAGTAATTAAAATAAATATCAAGTGCTACTGAAATTATTAATAAGTTATACAATTTACATTCAATTGTAAGTGGAAGAATGCTTGCACTTCCCTTTTAAAAAAGCAGCATGGTACCAGACGGGAAGGAAGTGTGCTAATTACAGTGCCTTCATGAAGCTTTAGAATTCATGACTGAAAAGTTGATCACAAGATGTAAAGGAGACAAAGTAAGCATTTTAATTTTTTATACCTCAGCATTTCTCATCCCAAAGCGTGCTGTTAAAATATATAACAAAATTTGCCTCATGCTTTTCCAACATTCTGATATTTCATTATCTTTTCCATGTAGAAGAGTTATAGATATTTAGGACCAGATTCTGATCTCATACCAGTTTTCATTGAGATAAATTCCATTGATTTTACTGGAGTTACTCCTGATTTATACTGGTTTAACTGAGATCAGTTTCTTTTCAAAAAAAAATCCTAACATTTAATTGCTTTTTATCCATATCATGCCTCTTTGAACTAATGACTGTGCAATTTGAATACTGGAATTCCAGTCAACAATGGTTTGAGCATACAGGACAAAAAGCAGAAGTTTCTTAATTTTATGAAGAGGCAACAGAACCAGAGTATGCTTCTCTCCAGTGATTCTGTCCATTGTTACATCTGAGAGTGAATGTGAAGGTATTTATCCATCTTGCTTTTTGTCTAGATGTTGCTACTTAATTTGGAAATTATAGTGTCCTTTAATAAAAGACCGAGAAGAACACCAATGTAATATATGAAGATCTAATTCTTAGATAGTTTCTGTACAATTTTGCTGGCACAGATATGTTTAACTAGCATATAATTAAACTTCCTATATGTGTGTAGTTGTAGCCAAAATACCAGTTCCCCATAGTTGCCACTGTTTGTCTTGTCCTCCGTCTACTCCCCAGTTTATACTCCCAACTCCCTTCCTCTCCAGACTTCTGTCCCCCTGCCCTGCATCTCTTTTCCTCACCCCTATTCCTCACCCACCTGCATTCAAATCAAGCTACTTCCTCCTTCATTCTCCCTGGGCTCCTGCAGCAAGAGCATTGAGAGCACAGGTGAGACACTGTCCCCCACTGTCAGTCCTAGTGCCAAAGTGGCCCCCAGTGGCTGGGAAAACCAACTGCAGTAAAACCCCGGCTCAGCCCTGGAAGCCCTAGGCAGGAGCTTACTCATTCACTCTGTGAGGATGGTACATTCACGGTTTGGTCAGCACTAGCAGCTGTGAGGGGATGGAGCATGCCCAGTGAGAATGGACTCTTCAGAGAATTTAACAGCCAAATTCTAATAAGTCTTTATTTTGAAGTTCCTGCAGTAGAAATAGATTAATACTGTTTATATTTAGTTATAATTTAAATATTTGTTATTCTTTGTATTGAGAAAAATGGGAGCTGCCCCTTTCTGAATAGGGTGAGGGCACAGTGAGTGAGCTACTGCACAGTCTAGAGCACAGATATCAAAAGTATGGCCTGCAGACCAGATCTGTCCCATGAGCAGAGATGAAAGTAAGCCAGTATGCCCCATTATGGTGTACCGGCAAGAGCCGGTGTGCCCTACCAGGGAGGATTGGCTTCCCCTGGCAGCAATTTAAAGGGCCTGGGGCTCCCAGCAGTGGCTGGAGCCCTAGGCCCTTTAAATTGCTGCCAGAGCCCTGCTGCTGGAGCCCTGGGGAAGTGGCGGCAGGGCTTGGGTAGTGATTTAAAGGGTCTGGGGCTGCGGCAGCTGCTACCACCCTGGCTCTTAAAATAGCCACCAGAGACCTGCCGCTGCCTCCCTAGGGCTCTGGCAGCAGGGCTCCAGGGACAATTTAAAGGGTCTGGGGCTCCGGTAGCCACTACTGCCCCAGGCCCTTTTAATTGTTCCCGGAGCCTGCTGGGGCCCTGGGGTAGTGGCGGTGGGGCTCCAGCGGCGACTTAAAGGGCCCAGGGCGGTAGCTGCAGCCAGAGCCCCGGGCCCTTTAAATCACTACCCGAGTCCTCGACTGCTGCTGGTACCCCAGGGCTCCAGCAGCGGGGCATAGGTGGTGATTTAAAGGGCCTGGGGCTCCCACTGCTGCTACCCTCTGGGGCCCTTTAAATCATCACCGGAGTCCCGCTGCCAGAGCCCTGGGGTAGCAGCGGCATGGCTCTGGCAGTGATTTAAAGGGCCAGGGGCTCCTGGCTGCCACTACTGCAGCAGAGCCGCAGGCCCTTTAAAACTCTGCTAAAGGCTGGGCCCCCAGGATAGCGGCAGCATCGGGACCTCCCCTCTGATGGTGATTTAAAGTGCCCAGGGCTCCACTGCAGTAATGGCAGCTGGAGCCCCGGGCCCTTTAAATCACCCCTGGGGCTCCCAGCCACCTGTGCAGCTGATAGCTCCGGGGGTGATTTAAAGGACCCGGGGCTCCCAGCTGCTGCTACCACAGCCCCAGCCCTGGGCCCTTTAAATCCTGATTTAAAGCACCTGGGGATTTAAAGGCCCTACTTCTTCCAGCTGAGACCCTGCCCCCTCCTAAAGACTCTAGAGTATTGGTAAGTCCTTGAAGTTACTTTCACCATTGCCCATGAAACACTTTCATTCAGCCTGCAGACTTTGCATGAATCTACAGGCTTGTCAGCATGACCCCAGAGTCTGCACTACAGGGGTATGATTTGCAGAGCACACCAGTGTGTTGCACTCTAACTCACCGGTGTAGTCCAGGCTAGCGTGCACTGATGTAGTCCTGTTTCAAGCAGGGCCACATCAGTGTGCACTGAGGAATGTTTAGTGTGCACCAGCAGGATTCACACAAAGGTACTTAGAATGCAACATTGGTGTGCTCTAGTCCAGAGTCTGGTGCAGCAAAACCTCACATACAGGTGTAAAACCACTTGGTCCCGTTTTTAAGAGGCATCGGAGAGGTGTACGTCTGATGGAAAATGGTGCATGTCCAGATGAGGAGAGTAGATACCCCAGCTTGGGGTAGTCAAACATAACTAAGTTTCAAATAAGTCAAAGGGTGAATGTAAGTAATTACTAATATGGTTTATCTTAATGTAGATCTATTTTAATAATTTTTGCTGAATGTGGCCTGTACCGAGTATCAGATCAGACCTGTTGTATGAAATGAGCTCAACATCCCCATTTAGAGTGTGTGCTGCTGCTATAAGAGGAGGCTAGCCTGTTCTGTGTCCTGAGGTCCCTGCCTAAAAGAAGCTCCTATAGAAAAAGGTTTGAACTCCTAGAATAAACCATGTTCTTTTTGAACAGATGGGTGTACGACTGAGAGTATAACACTGACTGAACATGTGCAAGCTATGATTTGTCAAAGGCTAATAATTTGGCCAGGTTTGGGCAGATCCTCACAAGGGAGACAAGAGGCATATTCCTGACACAAACTCCACCCTCCTGCTAAATTTCAAATCCCTGGTCCAAAGCATGGTGGCACTAGAATTTCTCCATAAAATTATTATGACTTTTTTTTAACATGGGCAAAACAGGGTATTTTTCCCTAATCTTGTTTTCTGAAACAGGTGAACCATTTTAGCCGTAAATTTCTAAAAGTTTCTGAGGCAGACATCAGTATGGACAATGGCAGCCCAAATGTTTTAAGTGGTGCAAAGTTATAAACAACTGAAATGGCCTTATAATGATAAATGTCCATCAATCTCAACTGTAGGTGGTGCTACCTGCCCCGCCTGTAGTAACACACAGTTTTAAGCTTTTGTTTGAAGAAATATTAAAACAATAAAATTCATTTAATTATAATCAGGGACAAACTAATACAATCAAGAGCCCTATCCATGTCATTACACAACCTCACTCCCACACATCCCAGGGCTTTGTCTCAGTGGCCTCACATTATGGCCCAATGCCCACTTGCAATGGCAGGAGATCCCAGTCCCTTAAGGTGGGGCAGCATCAAAGACCAATGTTGGGATAGCAGGGGTTTTCTTACCTCAGTATCTCCAGGAGGAGGCACAATGAATGTGTCCCATGTTTACCACAGCAGCTAAGGTGTATCTGCTTCTGTGGGCCTGCTGCATTCTTCTCTTCTTATCACACATGCAGTCCTCTACTGGGGTGGTAGTGGCATGTGGTCTAGAGCAGTAGTCTTGGAGTTAACACCTGACTGAGATTAATAGGGCCATTCACACCTCTCAGAGCTTGTGTTTCAGGTTGTTTGCAGACTCCGGATACATCACTGCATTGGTTATGCTCTCTTCACATATTTGAGCTTTTCTTTATAAACATTAGGTCTCAAAAGCTGCTTTTTTTTCTTTTCTTTTTTTTAATGAAAACTGAGGCATGGACATGTAGTGCCTTTGTGATAATTCAGCCCTGATTATAATTCTTCATTAAGAGTTACAGCCTTAAAAAAAAAAAAAAAAAAAAAGTCCTTATAGCTTGTTACAGCACATTGTCAGGCTTACAGTTCCATAGAAAACTTTCACTTTCTTACACGCTCCTACTTGTAACCTTGAAAAACATGAATTCTTCCTCAGTGATTCCTGGAAGCAGCCTGTGAATGGGAGCATTCCTAAATTCTCTTGGTTTCTTTTGGAGGTTGAAGAGTATGCTTGTGTTCATTGTGGATAAAATGTGGTTTGCAGGGTGCTTATGCATAGGGAAGCATGCTGTGGCTGACCACCCTAGGAACATTCTAGAGAAGGCCAGGGGGAGGGAGTTGAGCTTAGCATGTGGACTGGAGCACTATGAGCATGTGATAAACAAACCCATATATGGAAAGGTTCACTCTTATTGGTTAGAGGGTCATGTTATGTAACTTGTTATGTAAGAGCCATGTGCTATAAAATAGCAAGGGGAGGGGCTCCCTGCTGGAAGGACCCTGCCTGATTTTTGTACCAGGGGCTCTTCTTTTGTACATATTGAATAAAGCCTTGTTGAATTGAATTGAAGCCTATCGCATTGAATCAAATTGCATCGAATCGAAGTCCCTTGATTCTACCCAGCATCATACTCACTGGGAACCACAAAATCCCAAAAAGGTACACTCACTTTATAGACTGTATATCCCTCATTCCCACTCCTAAATTGCTTAATGCTATCATATTATAGATGCAACCAGAAATATTGTCATATGAACAACATAGATATCTATTCAGAAAGAAAATCTGTGATAATGGCCAGTGCTGGATGCTAGTGAAGGGCCCCATAATGCACTTAATTGTCCCACATATTAATCTGTTTAGTGTGATGAATCATGAAACTTTATAACATTTACTCTTTTATTGTATTTAGACATGGTTACAAAATGTATTTCTTTCATACACTAACAGTTTTTTGAGACATGAAGTATTTTGCTTTTTCTAAATGTTAAACAAAATAATCCCTTCCTATATTTTGGAAAATTCAAAGATAAACACATCAAATAGCAAACATGTAACCATTTGTGGATATAAATGTTTCTAAGGCTGTTAATCTCCGTGAAACATTTTCTTCTTTAAACAGTTTTAACTTCAGAAGAGCTAAATTTCTTCTTGTCCAGAAGAAGCAGTAGTGAACCGAGAATACTTCTAGACAAATAATCATCATATTTGACTTAATATTGTTGGCACCTACTGTTTATTTTTACCTAGAGGGGCATTAACCTTAGTTCCAAAGAGTTTATCTAGAAGTTTCAGAATTTATACTGAGAGTGGGAGAGCTGAGGATGTGGAATTTTGAACCCTGTTGGAATTTCACTTGTTTTGCATTTAGAACAGACTTGACCTTTCTCAGGCTCGGGTTCTGTGCTGAATGTTCACAAGACCATTTAAATGAAGAAAAAAGGAAAAAACTCTTCTGCTCTTGACTGAAAATATTTGGTGTCCTCATTTTTCATATTGCTAGACTATTCCTGCCAAAAAATGAGCATTGTTTTGCTGTTTCTATGGTAATCATCATTAAAAGTATGTTCTGTTGCTTGTCTGTTCTGTGTAGTATATTTGTGTGATGGTGCTTGTGAGCCTGTTTTTGAAATTGCTTAAGTGCATTCCACTGCGCCTCTCCATTGTAAAGAAGGGGTTGGAAAGACAATATTTTTCCTTTGATTTTTTTCCTTCCTTTTCTTTGATTTTAAGCTCTTGATCTAGTTGTGTTACAGATAAGACCCAAGTGAGGCCCAAATGGATGTTATCTCCAAACCAGCCAGTGAGGCCCTTATTAAGTCAATGTACAGTAATTTATGACAGCCTTCATTATCCAAATATCATGAGGGAACACTCAATAAATTCTGATAATCAAGATTTCTGATAAGGGGATTTTCAAAGTAATTCATAGAGTTTACAGCTAGAAGTGACCACCAGATCATCTAGAATTTTCTTCACAGATGTGGTGTACACAGCTCTTTTTAGGATCATTGAGATTTTGATATTGGAAGCTGGACTATATCCATGATCCACCCATCCTTGTACATTTTGGGATCATTGAATGTTACCTCCCAGTAGGCCCAGTTCCACCAACCCTTAATCATGTGTGCAATCCCATGGATGTAATAAAATAACAAACTGAAACATCGTTCTTCTGTTTAGTTCATCCATTGACTTAAGATAAAAAAAATTCCAAAGTGCCTTAGGAGCCTAAGGTTCATTTTCAAAAATGTCATAAGGCCAAATTTACGAAGGTATTTAGGTGTATAAAGATGCAGGTAGGCATCTCTATACCATTGTAAATTTGGCTTTTAGGCAATTAGTATCTTAAATTCCATTGATTTTTAAAAATGACAGTTATGCTCTTAAGTGACTTAGGTGCTTTTGAAAATTTTATCATTAACGTAAAAAAGCTGCCATCCTGATAGTGTATTCCAGGCAAGAAACCTGAAGTACAAATTATAATGGACCAAATTGGATAATGGACCAAATTCTGCTTTGTGACATTATTAATCAAAAGTAATTCCATGAGTTTCAGAGGAGCTACTCCCACTTTATGTTGGTGTAACTGAAAATAAAATTTGGCCTGTATTTAGTATAAAATCAATAAATTCTCGATTATAATGTTATACTAAACAAAAATTGCAATCTAATGCAGTATCTGTGTAAGAGGTAGTCATATAATCTAGTTAAAAAAGGGCACACTTGTAAATGGCTTATACCTTAAATATTATATGACCATAAAGGAATAATTAGCAACCAAGTGAGAAGCCACCATCTTGATGGTCTACTACCATCAACAACAGCACAGCAGAACATTTCTGATTCCATCAATAGAAAGTAATGGTGCACATACCTGGTATCTGGTTCATTATGCTAAACAAGGGAGAGTGAACTTCTTGCCTCAGTGATATCAATGACAAATCTACTATTGGTTTCAATAGGACCAGTATTTCCTCTGATGAGTTTTATATTTCTAAAGTAAAGGCCAACTAATTAGCCTTTACTCTTGCACTCTACCTGAAATTCCCAAAGACAGAAATGTCAAATAACCATGGTTATCTTTGAATAGGATAAAATATTAAGTTAATAGTTTGAGAAAAGACAGTTGTCATTTTTGTGTACTGTGGCTTTGCTTAAAACTCAAACCCAAACGTAAACCTTCTTGAATACTGGAAGAAGCTACATTAACTTTAAAACACCCTGATTTTGGTTTGGTTTGCACTTTTGGTTCAACAGTGAAATGCTGAAACAACATGGGAGAGGCTGCTGTCCTGAGCCCCCAGATTCTGCAAACACTTAGGTTTGTGCTTAATGAAAAGTCCCATTGGAAGTGAATGAATGCGTTAAGTGTTTGTAATATAGGAAAGCTAGTATTTATAGTCTAGCTGGAAGCAAGAAGTAATAAAAATCTCATAAGAGCCTGATCTCTTAGGTCAGATTTTGCCATGCTTACCTCAAACTGAGTAACATCTTACTTTGTGAGTAACTTCTAGTTACAGTAACTTGAGATAAGAGTGGCAGAACCTGACCCATAGATAATCAGTGCAAGTTTGCGTTTGTTTTAAACTGAAGAATTTTGGATCAGCCTGTCAGCTCTTCGGTGTTTACACAGTCCTGCAAATTTCGTGTGGTTTGTTTGTTACCAGTTTCAATTTTAGTGGGCATCTAGAGAGATGAGTTCTAATCTGCTCTCTACTATAGACTTACTATGGGTGTTTGTAGTGCTCTGAGATCCTCAAGTAAAAGGAACTTACAAAAGTGTAAATTAATTGTTATTTTATTATAATGGCACAGGGGCTTCAGAATAGATGGGCATCAATCAAATAATGCTTCATTGAGAGAGCATTTCAAGGGTTATTTTTTTTTCTCCTCCCAATTTATCTTTCTGGCTCCCTCTAATTAGTGTTGAAGGGAATTACTGCCATGTATTGAAAGAGAAATATATACCCAGCTTATTGTTTGGCGCATGACCAAACCCCAAACTATAACATACTGTGCTAGATTAATTCCAAAAGCAACAATTCATCCATAAAAGACTTAGAAAAAAATCTATCAATCCATGAAAGAATAATTAGAATTCAGACAGTGAAAGTATTTCGTATCAGAAATGATGTATTGTTTTAAGAATGCATTTTTAAACTACAGGCCTGATTTAGTTCTTACATACAGCAATTTTACAATGGTGTAATTCCACTGACTTCAGCAGTATTACATTCAGACTGTGATTATAAGTGAATGGAGAATTGGGCTCCATGTAACTGGCATGTTAATGAAATCTAGAATAGCTTTAGTATGTTATTCTTGTATTATGTGATTTAAACTTAACTGTTCCACTATCAAAATATAGTGGTACCCTAAAACAACATGGAAGAATATTGATTAGGGATGGTGGTAACAGCATATTAAGTGGGAATATTAGGAAGGCTGAACTCCAGAGTTAATAGGTGTAGCAGCACCTTTTAAATGGTGATAAAGGGCCTAATTCTGCAATGTAGTGAATATGAGTGTGCTCAGCACAATACAGGAGCCACTCGGATTTGTTGCATCAGTTCTGTTGACACATGTTGTCCATCTTACAGGGTGTGTCTGAAGTTTATTTTTCCTGAAAGTTAGTGTCAAAGGCCACACAATTATTTGATGGCCAGTTGATTAATGTTTTGATCATCACAACCATGTTTTGTTCCAGTTAATCTTTGTGACAGTTTAAATTCTTGAAACCTGCTAGCCTTTCTTTGCTGTAGTTTAGGAAAAGAAATAGATATGACTGCTAGTGTAAATGATTCATATTTCTCTATTTTATGAAGTTGGACATTCTATAGTACAGATGTCACCCTATACGTTTCCATAAGTATAGCAAGCTGAATGATGATTAATGCCTAGGCTACAGCCATGAGTCCTTTTTAAATACATTGCTCTGCACCAAATTATATGGTGGAAAACTGCTGAGAATAGGGAGCAATGGGCCCACTGTACTTGAGCACTGGCAGACAAGAAGTTAATTCCCTGCTCATGTCTTCTGCAGCCAACCCTTCTACAGGTGACTAGGTGCAGTAATTAGGAAGGCTTGATGGCTCATTCAGGAGCTCAAGGCAAAACCAGAGAACTCTGCAGAAATAGTTTGCTAGCAATTATATGGAGGACTTCCTTAACCTAGGAGAGTTTTGTATGACTGGATGTGTTTTTAAAAGATACGCAGTAATTCAAACAGAAGTTACGGGCTTGATGCAGAAATTACTGGGTGAGGTTCTGTGATGTGTTATGCAGGAGGTTAGACTAGAGACTCACAGTGCTCCCTTCTGGCCTTAAAATCTATTGATATCTCACAGCTAAGGGACCATATATATTCCTGTTGCTGGAGCAAAGCTGTTTTTGTGCAGCTGTAAAAACCATTTGTTTGATTTTACAGATGGGCTTAAAGTGTATTATTTGGATCCACTCTTCCCCAAAGCATAAGGGATCTGTGGGTTTTGCTGTGGCTTATCCCTAATTATTATGGGAGAGGGGCAGGGGGAACAGGTTTTGGGATGGGGTGGGATGGGATAGGAAAGGTGGTGGTGGTAAAAATCTGTTGCTCTTAAAGCATGATAAGGAAATAATGTATATCTTGTGGGCCCAGGTTGGTTTGAACCACAAGCCTTTGTTTAAACAGTTGCAGGAAAAAAACTCTGTGATAGCTTGTCTTTAAAGGTTCTTTCAAAATTAACATTTTTGGTGATTTGTACTGGATTTGGCTAATGTGGGTGCGAATGTTATGCTTGTAGATAGGAGAGCGTTTTAAGAGCCACCAAAGTTCACTCTGGTGACTGTCACAGGTGAAATAGCACTAACAAATTACTCCGAGTCAGTTAACAGGCTGAAGCAGCCTTGGCCTGTTGCATGTATGCATTGACTATTCTCCCTCTTTTTACAGGAAGACTGAGCCTCTGTTTCTCTTGTGAACCAAAGTGGTCTTCCTAATTAGTGGTGATCATTTATTACAAACTTTTTAGTGGACACCTACTGCTCCTCAAACATAAGTGACTTACATAAAAGGCAACCAAAATTTGATCTTTTTCTGTACAGAATTTTGACCAGCTGTACTTGATTAATGTTCCTGGGTGTGTATTTTGTATGGAAACTTTGTACCCTGGGAAAGCTTCATGCTACTAAAGGGTGCAGAATTGTAGACCTCTTTCAACAGAAACACTACAGCACAGGAAACAGTTATATAAGTTCCCCATCCTGGTATTTTGCCTTCTCTGACTTTGGGTGAGAGGATAAATCTTTCTCAAAGACCTGTCAGTCTTAAGCATCATTTGAAAAGAAGGATTCAACAGATTTCAATTGTAAAAGCATTTTAATTTTGTTTTCCAAAAAACATCTACCTGGTAACTGGGTTTGGACTGACTGTGTCATATAGGCCACTAACTAAGACAGTACATTGTAATTGCTGTCATGATTGGCAAACCTTAAATGGTTCGTACTAGGTCTTGATAAACGATCAAACATTCAGATGTCCATCTGACACATTTCTGCACAGCTGCCTGTGGTCCTGTGAAAGCAGACTTCTTCTCAGGACTTTTTCATTTCTGGTTCCAAACTCGACCAGAACAGGGAAGTGTAGTTAGCCAAAGGGGGGGAAAAAACATTTTTTTTCCAGTGTCTTAGTTATCTCAACACTTTCAAACTTATGCAGAGATTCTATTTTGAGAAGCTTAGGTAAAATGTAAACATTTCTATAATGTATTGCCACTCCAACGAATCATGGAGAGCGCTGCAAACAAACTTTAATCAAGTGACTAGTAGTATATCTATCATTGCTCTCTACTGTGTGGAATTTGAACTCTACAACAACATGTCTGAAACACTACAGGGCTGACAACTGACAGAGATTACCCTTTAACTGAGCTTCCTTTTTGAAGCCCAAGAGTCTGAGTTCTATCCCTTCTCATCAAGAAGTTCCAAGTGGCATGGTGTGCAGATTAAAGACAACCATGTACTAATGAGATGTTTCTAGATTTATTACAAAGATCTAGTGACCAGAAAGCATTGGACTTTCAGATAAAATATGCATTTTTCTGAATTATGCTACAGTAGAACCTCAGCTACAAACACCTCGGGAATGGACGTTGTTCATAACTTTGAAATGTTCAAAACTCTGAACAAACGTTATGGTTGTTCTTTCAAAAGTTTATAACTGAACATTGACTTAATACAACTTTGAAACTTTGCAGAATTAAAATGGGGCTCTTAACAATCTTAATTTAAATGAAACAAGGACAGATACAGTTTCCTTACCTTGTCAATTTTTTTAAACTTTCCCTTTCTTTTTAGTAGTTTACATTTAACACAGTACTGTATTTCAATTTTAAGTTATTTCTTTTGCTCTTTTAATGTTAATTATTCATGGGGAAAAAATGCCAATACAAAAGCCCACTGATTTAAATGTCCATTCAAATAGCACTAAGAAAAATGCTGCAGCAAGACATACTGGCACTAGTCTTTATAATGACAATTAAAATATCTATAGATATATCCAAACTTAACTTTCCTGCTTAAGTACTACAGGATAAACTAAGTAGACTTGAAAAAAATCTTTCAAGATTTTAACTTAGCTTTTACTGTAACCAACAAGCCGCTTATAGGAGTTCCTTTTGATCTCTCTTGTACAAACCATAGATGCATTGCCTTACCAAAATCAGTGGTGGCAACAGCTTTGCATACAATACACCTGCTTTTTACTGCTCCACTGTCTTTGGCCTCTTTTGCAAATTGCTTTATTTTTTCTTGACTTTTCTGAATATCAGTGATGGTTGATTTCTGGATGCTATATTCTACTGCTGTGTTGCTGAGGTTAACACCATTGTTGAGGTTTTTTAATATTTCTAGCTTTGTGTCTATTGAAAGTGTGACACGTTTGCACTTCCCATTACTTGCCATTTTGTTTAATCATACTTTTTTTTCTCTGCTGTTGCCTGATTGTGTACTTCCAGTTCCAAATGAGATATGGGATTAAGCACTTAGTTTCTTGCCCTGGTATTTGTATCTCCCAGGTTGTAATGTATTTAACAACTTGATTTCTTGGGTCTAGTGATAAGTCTCTGGCTTATACCATTTCAGCATGGATGCTGTCCCATCAGGAAGTTATTTTATTAAACATGGATCCTGTTTGTCTTAGTATGAGTGCGCTACACATTTTCTGATGGCTAATCCTATCAGCCAGAGGAGTACTTTTTCCTATTACTGGCCTATTATTTTTTTCCAGTATATTTATGCTCTTTCCTCCCCACAGGTTTCTATTTCTAATGGTGATTTTTCTCTTCTCTTTGAAAATAATCTGATTGTAGGATGATGTTCTTGCCTAATATACAAAGACCTTGATGAAATGCATTATGACACATTTCCTTAGCCACTATTTTTATAAACAGAAAATGCCTCTCAGGAGTGTGTCAGATTTTTGAACACTGTTAGTTATGTGTTGGGGGCAAATTCCAAGTTAAACGCATTTCTCAAAAGCAGCACTTTTCTCTCTGTGCAGAGGAAAAATGGATTATATATGTTTCTGTTTCATATAACACATCTAAACTTGCTGAGTTTACCTTCCATATCCCCAGATCCAAAGGAAACCTGAAGCTGGGTACTGTAACAATTTTTTTCAGCTCATTTTCTTTGAGGATTTTTCTGTTCTTGTGTGTTCAGCTTCGTTTTGGGTTTCCTTTACATTTGAAATGCAAATTGGTCAAATGGACCAGTACAAATAACCTTTCCTCCTAACAGAAACATTTCTTGAGAGAATCTGATTGGAGGGAGATGGAGACTAAAACTCCTTTTTTCCTTGAAAGAAAGGAAAAATGGAAGGAGAAGTAAAAAGAATAAAAACAAGGTATATACGTTAAGGCTCCAGTCTGGCAAAGATTTATGTACGTGCTTAAATTTACATATGTAATTGATCCCATTGACTTCAGGAGGACCACTCCTGTATGTAAAATTAAGCGCATGCATAAGTGTTTGCAGGATTGCAGCCTATAAATTGCAGTTAACAGAAAGTTGAGAGTTTAAATATTAGAATTGGGCAAAAATTAATGAAAATCAAAATTTTTAAAGATCACCTGAGTGTTTCAAAGAATTTGCATTAGCTGTGCTTATACTTTTTCTACTATTTGATTTTCATTAACCTGTGAATGAATTTAAATGGCACAAATATTCATGGAAAGAAAATTTCAAAGTTGAATACACATGTATTCAAGGAAATTAAATTTTGCATTGGTATGCTAACAGTTCTGCACTCGTACTATTTGCATGCTAATCTAATCAGGGAGTGGAAACAATACGCTGATGATTTATCTGACCAATTGAAACTCAAATATGCAGCTTGAATTCTGGATATCAAATACCTAGGATTTATATAAACACAGTTTATATAATAACTCTGAGATCATAATTCACTTCAAGATATATTATGCGCAGAAAGAGGAAAAATCAATCAAATCATTTTCACTCTGTTCTGTAACACAGGTCTGTGTGTTGAGATAAATGGTTCTTTTTGGAAAATTAGCTTGCTTCAAATAATGAGGGGATATCTCCAACTAATCAGGCTGGTGAAAAGTGTAAACATGTTGAAGCGCGTTGTGGAAGTGAAAAGACTAGTGAAAAACGGTGTGGAAGGGGAGGGATGAGGGAAGCAGGTGAAAAGCAATGGTATCTTTTATGTATCTTGTCTTGAACCCAGTAAATTCAAGCTTCAGCTCTAGCTGAGCGTAATAATTTTTCTTTAGCAAACGTATTTAGATATTGGCTATCTGTGTCAGCCAGAATTGTTTATGCCCATTTTTTCCGTAACCGTGCACATCCAGTGACTGAGCCAAGCTTCCAAAGCTGAGAAGACAGATTGATTTCATATAGAAGCAGTTGAGAAAGACCACACACTCTGTTAAGCAAGAGGCGATTTACATTTTATGTCAGTTACTGAACTGCGTATTTGCAGTAGTGTATAAGATGTGAATTTCTTCACTTGCTTTATTACAAACATTTCATGTTGCTGAACATAATGTAATAGCTCCTTCACTTAGGACTTCATAGTCCTCATTGTGATGCATGTCATGAGGTTTGGAACTTCATAGCAACAAGACCCTCTTGTTACAAAAGCTCATATAAAGGAGAGTCTCTGTTAGCAATACAGTTCCTAAGAAAAAGTCAAGCAGTTCTTGTTCTGTCCAGTAGAGGACAGTGGTGCACACACATTAGTAGCTGTATAATTTTTAATTTTAGAACTGGAAGTGATACCAAATGCTGAGTCAATTTCTTTACGCGCACATTTGGAACAGCATTTTCACTAATTTAAATATTTTTCCAGTTAAATATTTTATATAAAGTTTCAGAGTTTTAAGCTGTTTTTTTTCCATCAATTAGAAAATCGGTCATTTTGAAATAAATGTCTGCACTGTCACATGTATGGCAGAACATATGAAATGCAAGTAAACTACAGTGGTTAGAGGAGGAATGGATAGGATTGTCTTTAGACACAACAATGGTTCTTTGAATCGGCATATGTCTGGATGCTATTTGGTAAAGTGGTATTTAAATCAGAACCACTGTAGATCTCATGAGATCCATTACTCATTAACTTCTAGGTATTCAACATGGGGACAATGACAATTCTTCCTTCATATATTCCTGGATGAGAGGGAGTTTCAGGGGTGCATGTCTGGGAAAGGGGGCCTAGTACAGAAAAGGTTGTGAACAACTATATTTACTGATGAGATCCTAGCCCAATTCTGCAGTGCCTGGATCCAGTATATTTACTCTACCTGTAACTTTTTTTTTCTCCTTTGGAAATTCCTAAGATTTTTTTCTGTTGCACAGAGGAAGAGTGATGTCTTCTTGTGAGTTTGGGGTAGGTTTTAGAGATGGAGCCATGTTGGGGACTAAATGGCTCAGATGGTGATGACATCTGGAGACATTCATCTTTAGATTCCTGTTTTTGACACAGTCCTGAAAGTCACGGCCCTTTGTTAATTTTTATGTTGCAGTAGCACCTAGTGGCCTCAGCCGTGGTACCTGTATTGTATAAATGTATGGTAAATGACAGTCCCTGTCCCAACGCTCTGACAGTTTAAAAGTCAAGACATAACTTGTAGATGAGACTAAAGAATGGGGAGGGGAGGGAAGACAGAGTAACAAAGCCAATAGGATGTTTTAGTATAGATTTAGCTATGTGTGATGTTCTTAGCCAACTGGTAGCAATAATCCCAGTTTGCTCAGTAGTCTGAGCAATGGACTGTTCAGTGATGCTATTCGTAGTCCCATTAGTAGTCCCATTCCAGTTCCCAGGAGGCAAATAGCCAAAACAAACAAACTGTTTAGCGCTAATAGTCATCTTGCTGGCAGTCTTGCCTCAGAAGCTAAGTAACAACTAGGCATGGAAACTTGAATTATTATTTCCTCAGTAGAGGAGGTTCCTCTTGGTAAAGGTTGAAAGACATGTCTGGGACAGTTTTTAGAAAGCTTGCGCTGCTGGTGTCCATGTAGTATGTCTTTTGTGAGTAAACTTGATTTCTGCAGCCATGAGGTTGACATCATTCAGCAGCACTAATCTTATCCAAAATGTTTTTAAAACACTCCAGAAACCACACATGCTTCATGGAAAAGTTAGTCTAGCAATATTTCACATGACAGGGTAGCTAAAGGAAAATCAACTATGGACTTGGTAAAAAAACAAGGAAAGAAAAGGGAGGAAAGCATGGATAAGAGAGGGATAGAAAGACAAGAGAGAAGAGGACTGAATAATGAATACCCAAGACCAAATTGTGTGCTGTGATCTTACCAGACTACCAATAAGTGAGAACCTTTTCCTTTTAAGCTTTTGACAATTGATGTGGTGACTTCATTAAACATCAATATTTTAAAGATGATTATGTGGTCAAGAGGTGAGTTTGGGTAACATTTCGCATGGAGAAGTGTACACGAGTGCAGCTGGGGCTCGACCCTCTCCAGCGGGAGGAGGGGAGCCACACCGGCTCACTACACACCGATGGGTCTGGGAAGATAGCCCGGCAGTCCTCACGGCAATCGCCTGCCGTGTAGGGGCAAGGGGCTCAGGTCCTTTGGCAGGGCTGAGCTGTAATAACCGCTATGAGCCTGGCCCTAGGTCAGGGCGGGGCAGCAAACACTGAGTCAGGAAGCTCAGGCCCTTGGGCAGGGCTAAGCAGTAATGGTAGGCATTGGCCTCCTCAGGCCAGGGAGAGGGGGAGTCTGCCACCCCGGAATGGAGTGGCAGGGGGGACGCAGGCCCTCCCACTCCACTGTGTCCCAGCCCGGGGCCCTAGCAGCGACGTATGATCCGCTGCTTAGTCAGTGGGGATCCTGGCCGCAACACACTGACATAGGCTCTGGTAATGCTGCAGCCAGTTTGGGGTCAGCTGCCCCCAGGCCACTTCCGTACTCCCCCTCGGGGCCTACTTGCGTCCTGACGTCAGCCTCGGCAGGGTCCAGGAACATGGGCTCATCGCAGCCAGGGCTGAGTGGTAGGTCCGGCAACTCCTCCAGAAAGTCGGCCCAGGGTAGCTCTGGCGGCTCCTCTGGGTAACAGGCGCTGGGAGCTCCAGCGGCTCCTCCGGGTAGCAGGCACGAGGGAGCTCAAGCCAGTCTGGGTGGCTGCCCTGGGTCACAGGAGGTTCCCGGTCTCAAGCTCCCTGAGGGTCATCTGCTCCCTGCAGCTGCTGGGGCCTGACTGAGTTCTGAGGGCCAACCTTTATAGTTCTGGGTCGGCGCCTGACCCTTTGAGGGGCAGGCTCAGAGCTCTTTAGCTCCGTCCACTCTGGCCTCCGGCTGGGCTCTTCCTCCTTTGGGCTTGAGGGGAGCCACAGTGCCTCACTACAAGGAGTTTTTTAATAGGAAAAAAAAAACTTTTGCCAAAAAGACTTTCCAAAACAGAAAGATAGAGGTCTGTGTTTCCACAGGACAAAAATGGGGTATTGTGGGTTTTAGCCATAGTTTGAGGTCCAGGGAAGTTATGTTGAATTCTTAGGACATACGTCTGCCTTCCAAAGTGTGACCAGTTAGCTCCAACAAAAGATGTTGCATGCATGTTCATCAAGGACTGAATTCTGCCTACAGTTGTGTCGATACAATCTCTGCAAAGTCAATGGGAGCTGGTCAAATGTGAGAGCAGAATATAGCTGTCAGCATTGACTTAGGTTGCCCTTCTGGGCTAAAAAGTAAAAGGCAGACATGGGGGTAAACGAAAACCACGGTCCACGTTCAAATTGTAGTCGTGCAGCTAGGGTGACCAGATGTCCTGATTTTATAGGACGGTCCCGATATTTGGGGCTTTGTGTTATGTAGGTGCCTATTACCCCCAATCCCCATCCTGATTTTTCATACTTGCTGTCTGGTCACCCTACTTGCAGCTCCGCTCTGACGCTATAATGGACCAAATCCAAACAGCTTGAAATTTTGGAACTTTAGAATTTGGATACATATTTTGAACCCTCAGGTCTAAGAGTAATTGAATCAAATTGACAAGTATGCGTGTAACATTGGAGTTTTGGTGTGAGACTGTACAGAGAAATGAAATTTAGAATCAGAGTTGGCTCCTTTTCAGTCCAAAAACCCACACATCCTCCCTAAACCCTGCTACTAACTGACTGAGCAGGAAACATTAGCGTGGCAATATTTTAGGAAGCTTTTTAGGGATGTGCAAGGATATATAGAAACAAATCAAAATGAAATGTAGCGGTTGGGGGTGGAATATGGATCCAGAAATTTTCAAACTTTACAAAAGGCTGAGTTTCTGGTCAATTTGAATTTGGGTTTATTCTTATTTTTTCCTATGCTTGAAAATGACATTCATGCAGTCCCAGGATATGTACAACTCCTGAAATGAGAAACAACATTTAAGCATTGAAATGGAAATTAGGAATGTTTTAATCTGGTTGCACAAAAAATTCTAATACTCATAGAGAGTATGTATGATGAAGTGTGAAATTCCTAAATGAATCCTAACTTTCCAAACATTAAAATAATAGCAGTTGATACTAGTAGGCCAACTCTAAGTAGTAGTAATAACAATCATTTTATTTATTGGGTTCCCATCCATCATTAATGTCCTGCTAGATGGCTCACCAAAGACATAATTTGAAATTAATGTCCTGCTAGGAGCCTCATAAACCATTAGGCATATATCTGCCTTTATATTTTATGCTTTTCTCTATTAATATAGATTACAGTAAAAGGGCCAATTTTGCACCTTCATTGAAGTTAATGGAGTTTCACCCACTTACACCAGGTCTGAAACTGGTCCAAAATGTGTTAACTTTTTTTTATTATTTTGTTCTACCAAGTGGTGCAGGAGCATCCATCATTAACTTGCAAGGTGCCCCAACTGGATCAGTTAAGATAGAGAGAATACTATTTCCCCGCCCCCCGCCAAATTTCTGTTCATTGCAAAATCCGCTTACTGTAAAATGTCATATTTGGAGGGTTTTTTTCTTCCTTCTTCTCTTTTGACTAAATTGCGAGTTCTCCTGCTTATTCTTTTCATCTTTTATGTCATTCATTAAAATATTACATTTTATGCCCAGTATTATTCACACTCTACAAGGTTTTTATCACTTAGATAAAAGCAATCTGCTTGATGCACAACTGGTGTCCAGTATGATCTGATTGCTTCTGTGATAGGTCTCAGATACCTAATGCCATGCAGCACCCTTCTAAGCTTTTTCAAATAACTAAATTAAATTACTTGCAGATGAACTCATTTTATAGCTGAGAAGGTTTTCAGTTCATTTAGGGCCAGATTTTGCCAACTTTACTCACATTCAGTAGCTTACTCTTAGTTCTGTTGATTACTTGAGAAGTCAGGTATTACTCCTGAGTAAGGGTAGCTACTTTTTCCACATATATCCTGTGTCCTTGACTTATTTTGGGTATGACATCAGCCATGTTTCTGCTCACCAAAACTTCTGTTTAGGAATGCTGCTGCTTTTTAAATGACCATGGGGATAAAGATGGTGGGAAGAGATGATTGGTAATCTCTTGATCCCTTTTAGAAACGCTGAAGGGTTGTTTTTTGTTTTTGTTGTTGTTTTAGGGGGAGGGATTTTTTTTAGATGTAACAAATACAGGAACTATTATTTATAAAATAATGGTTTAATGAACTTTGCTGCCTTTTATGAACAGTTTTAAAAGTGATCATAACACAGTAATTACTGTAGCATTGTATATAACACCATTCCTTCCACAGTGCTTTGTAAGCTATCCAGGAATGGCAGCCAGTCACCAAGAAAATATAGCTGCCTCTCGGTTGGAAAGTGACATTTGTTTAACAGAGTACAGTAATATTAGAGAAACTTTAGGATAGGAAGTAAAAAATGCTGTATTCAGGTGCAAGTACAGGGGAATTTAAGCATATGATTGTCTTCAACGGAGTTATTTCCATGCTTAAAGGTAAGCGCTTATGTAAAAGTTTGCCGCAGTAGGGCTGTTGTTATTGGAATGGAAAAGGAGGTGTCCAAGCAACAGATGTGGTTCGACACTGTAGAAAATGTGTGACACCAACCTGATCAGTCTATGACTCTACTAGATCTTATGGGAAGAGTCAAGTATGCTCAGGACTTGAAGAGGAGGCCTAAAGGAACAAGAAAGAGGTGTGACAGGGTGCTCTTAGCAGCTACAAATAGAGCCCTTTGAAGGCCAGTACCCTGGTCACTTAGATCACCCAGGGCACCAGGAGTGGTTACAGTAGGAGGAAGCTTGAATGATATTGGAAGGGTAGAAAGGATCACTTATACCTGCAGGGAGGCTAATGAAGTAATTATCTCACCACCTGGTGAACCCAGGGAAGAAAGCAAACAGTACAAAAGGCTGACTCAGGGAGCAGGAAGGGGCCTCTGTCCACCTGCTGCTATTCAGTGTTGTACCTGGAGCTTAAGGAAAAAACAATAATCAATATAATTTCTGAAGGTGCCCTGGTGGATTGTGTGTGCTGTAGAGTTCACCGAAAGGGCTAATCAGCCTGGGTTTGCAGGAGCTGATGGGGACACCTGTTCACAAGAGGTATTATATATTCACTCCTAATTCACAGGGGGAAATTGCCAGAAAAATACTAGGCAACACTGTGATGTGAGGCTAAATTTACACCTAAGCAGGCACAACTTCATTGTGTGTTTTTTTTTTTTATTTTCCTTTCAAAGCATGAAACATTTGAGGTCAAACATTCTATGTTTGTTTTTGTTAGCAGGTTTTCTACTAAGATGTTTGCACCCACCACTCTTCCATGCATTTCTTTCTTTTAAAAGTTCTTTCCTCCTACCCTGCACCCTCCACAGCACACCTTCCTATAGCCTAAATTTATACTAATATGAACACTTTAAGCAATATTTAGCCCAAACTTCTCTTACCCCTAGTGCACATACGAAGACCACTTAGCAGCTTCCCTGCCTCTTTACTAAACTCTTGGATGGAAGCCGCTAGATACCTGCTGAAAGAAATCCAAAGCCACCCCCTAGGCAAAATATAGGCAGACGCTGAATTAGCAGCTCTGCCTTTCAGTTGACATTAAACAAAAAATAGATAAAATAACAATCAAATCTACAGGCATGCACCTTTTGTGGACGTCCTAATGTAACTGTCTGCATCCTGTGCAGATGATATGAAGTACATTTTCCCTCATCTTCCCCTCTGTTAGGGTCTTTTATCCTACTATGGTGCTAGATAGGCACAGATCTCTGAAACAACTCAGGGCTTTTTGTTTAAGAAATTCTTCTCAAAAGTTACCAGCCATCTTCCAGATGGCATTATTCATGGGTGGCAGTAGTAGCTGGCACCAAATAAACCCATCCTAGTCCACTCCTATTTATAAATATATTACCCAGCTGGCTCTGGTCCCATTGCAAACAAGCAGCCACAAATCCTAGGCTAATAGGCTTCATCAAATCCTAGTTAAAGGCAGTCTTAGTCTGACTGTAGCTGAGCCAAAATCATCAGGTTCTCTGGGGCCATGGGAAATATAATTCCATTTAGGTTTGATTTATTCTACAGAACTCTTTTATAATCTGTATATTATAACCAGAATTGCTTCACCCTGTAGGTGATGCTCAGTGGGGAAGAACGAATGGGCTTGGAACTCTTTTTACAGAGCCTTTATTCCTCTCTCTCCAAGTGCTGGCTGACTGTGTCCACTGCTAATTAAAGGCATGTGCTGGTTCAAGGGGATTAGAAAACAGATTTCATGATCAACAGTGGGTTACTCAGGTTAGTTTGTTCATAGTTAATTTCTTAACTTCTCCATGCACTTACATCATGATGTAAAGGGGATCCTAGTATATTAAGCTACAAGATTCTGGCTCTTTTCCACTCAGAAATAAATCAGCCTAATTATTGCATCCCTGGGTCTCCTGAGGCTTCTCTACACTAGCCTTGTGCTATTATTAGCATTGGTGCAACTGCACTGTATCTGAAAAAGGATATGAGATTTTTGCAAGGTAGATAAACATATCACCCAGGACAACAGCTAAGCTTCATTCCAAAGTTTGTGCAATTAATTTGTCATTGTAAGCCCTGTTCGTTATTGATGATGAGGTATCTCCCAGCATTGAATTCTTTGCACTTCACTGTTAACAGCATCTGTGTCTCCCTTCTGTCCTCTGTTCTGTCCAAAAAAAAAAAGTATATGTGCACATGTAAATAATTTTTTCCCTTTCTCTGAAAATAAATATCAGATACCCCCTGAACAGTAGGGAACCCAATTGGAAAACATACTGCTCAACCCATTTTCTACAGTAAAATTCTGTTTACAGAAAAATATAAGAACCTAAGAATGCCCATACTTGATCAGATCAATGGTACAACTAGCCCAGTAGCCTATCTTTCAACAGTGGCTGGTTCTAGATGTTTCAGAGGGAATGATCAGAACAGGGCAATTTATTAAGTGATCCACCCCCTGCTGTTCAGTCCCAGCTTCAGCAGTCAGTTAGGGACACCTTTAGCATGGGATTGTGTTCCTGACTATCTTGGCTAATAGCTATTGATAGACCTATCCTCCCATAAACGTATCTAATTTTTTTTTAACACAGTTACACTTTTTGGCCTTTACAGCATCCCCTGGCAACGAGTTCCATGGATTTAAACTGAATTCTGTAAAGATTATCAACGGATCTGTAACCACCCAACTATTGCCAGTTGCATTTGATATTGCACCTTCTGGGGGTTACTATTTTGTTATTTAAACAGAGAGATATATAGGCAAGTATACCTCCCTCTGCGAAAAACATAATATTACTGACAATTATGCTATAACTTTCAGCTTGTTAACATAAAACTCTACTACTAAATCTCTCGGGGTAAACTATGCAGAGATACAAAAGCCCTAAGGTATTAACTGATTTTGATATAAATTCCAATTTTATTTTATGACCATTTTACAGCTGCTGGTAGATATGTTCTCTTGTAAACTATATTTTTCCAGGTTTTAGGCAAATGTTACCTTTTTTTTTTTTTTCTGTAGGATTTCAGACAATAAGTTTATTGTGACAGGTTAGCAGCATTTTCTTCATACTGCGCGTTCATAAGAGGGAATCTTAATGTGACTAAACTAGCAGAAGACCCATAAAGAAGATGTGATTATATTTTAAGTATTCATAAAAAAAGTTCAATTTACACATTTGGATTTTGTCTGTGACAGTCACAAGAAATAGCTTCAAGAGTGTAAAGCTCTATAAACCAGGATGGTGAAATGGCTATGTCGTGTGTGCTGCTTACCCAAAGCAAGCTTCTACATGTGAATGAATAACTTCTTTTTGCTGGTATAAACGGTGAAGAGAACAAAACTAGATAACTTATCAAGTTGGTGTCCAATCTTGCATCTGTTACTCATGTGAGTGGTGCTGTTACCCAGGGTTTTCAGAACCCAAAGCAGTGGTTACTTAACTGTTTCTCTCCAGGCAGTGACAGGAATAAATCAATGGTGGCACAGCTCATCTGTCTGATATATAATTGATACAAACCAGAGTGCTTTCACCTAAAACTACATTTTTATTAGATCTTAAGTGGATGCACACACTCACATACACATGCTGTCACAGTAGATTTAGAACATTTCAAAACATTTATATTTACCTGAAGTTAAGAAATGGTTTCAAGGGATCAGCAGGCAGACTTCCGGGGGACCAACCTTCCATCTAGCCACTGAGGAACTTAGCTGTCCGATCATTGCCCAAAGAAAGCTTCCTCGGACTTCTCAAAAGCAAATTCTTGGACTTTTTCCCTTCCCTACAGAGAGCATTGGTGTATCTTCAGCTGCAGGCCTGGCCCTCCACACTTAAGTAATCATTGAATCACTGTATATGCTGCTGCTTCCCTATCATATAGAGACACCCTTTTCTCCATACCTTGCTGGCACTTGAAGCCCCTAAAATTATGTTAGACCTTGTCTTGACAGATACAGAGGAACTAAATCACAGAACTAAAAATTGATGCTAACTTAGGTACAAGCGATCATGACTTGATCACATTTATATTGTGCAAACAGAATGAAGTCTAGACCAGTGATATATAGATGTATAGGTGCTTTAAAAGAGCTAGTTTCACAAAACTGAAAACAATTCTGAACCAGATCAGCTGCGAAGAAGAATTTAATATGGAAAAATTTGACTAATTGGGAATTGTTTAAGAATGTGCCCCAAAAGTCACAATCCCACAATTGCAAAAGAAGGCTGCATTGGTTTTTAAAAAAAACCTGGTTTAAAGGGGAAGTGAAGGCAACTGTAAAAAAAATTTTTTTTAAAATTATTGTACAACAAATGTAAAGAAAAAGGAGGTTGATAGTAATGAATATAAATCAGAAGCTAGGAACTGTAGACAATTGGCAAGGGCACCAAAGGGACACAAGGAGAAAACTGGCTGGCAGAGTTAGGGACAATAAGAAGGAGTTTTAATTATACACTGCTACCTCAATATAATGCCACACAATATAACACGAATTTGGATATAATGCGGTAAAGCAGTGCTTCGGGGAGGGCTGTGCACTCCAGTGGATCAATGCAAGTTCAATATAACACGGTTTCACCTATAACACAGTAAGATGTTTTGGCTCCCAAAGACAGTGTTATATCGAGGTAGAGGTGTATTAGGAATAAAAGATTACTAACACTGGTATTTTTCTGTTACTAGATCAGAATGGTAGAATTATCAATAACAATGCAGAAAAGGGAGAATTGGTCAATTAATATTTCTGTTCTGTAGTCATATGATGACACCCATTCCATTCTATTTGTATCTTACAGGATTTTACACAGCAGCTACTGAAGTTAGATATTTTTAAATCATCAGGTCCAGATAACTCTTGCATTCAAGAGTCTTAAAAGAGCTAGCTGTGGAGCTTGCTGGAATGTTCCTGTTAATTATCAAAAAGTCTTGGAAAACTGGGGAAGTTCTAGAAGACTGGAAGAAACCTAATGTGCCAACATTTAAAAAGTGTAAACAGGATGACTCAGGTCATTATAGACCTGACAGTCTGACATTGATCCTGGGCAAGATAATGGAGTGTCTGATCTGATTAATAAATAATGAAAGTGGGGTAGCATAATTAATATATTGGGTATATGGAAAACAGATTCTGTCAGACTAAGTTGAGGTCTTATGAAAAAAAGATTACAAATGTGGTTGATAAAAGTAATAGTGTTGATGTAATATTCTTAGACTTGTGTAAGGCATTTGACTTGGTACCCAGAATGTTTTGATTTAAAAGGTAAAATTTTGTAAAGTTAACGTGGCACTCATTAAATGGATTAAAGGTTGGCTAGCTGATGGAATCGTAAATAGGGATTCATCATCAAATGGCTGTTTTTCCAGTGGGGTCCTGCAGGGATCTATTTTTATCCCTATGCCTTGTAACACTTTAATTAATGTCCTGGAAGAAAACATAAAATCATCTCTGGTAAGGTTTGCAGATGACACAAAAATTGGCAGAGTGGTAAATAATAAAGAGGACAGGTTACTGAGAGTGATCTGGATCACAGTATCTGTTTCAAAAGAGCTAAAATGTAAATGTGTACATCTAGGAACAAAGAATGTAGGCCATAGTTATAGGATGGGGGACTCTGTCCTGGGAAGCAGTGACTCTGGAAAAAGGGGGTCCTGGTGAATAATCAGCTGTACATGAGATCCCAATTTGACACTGTGATTAAAAGGGCTAACTCAATGGTTAGATGCATGAGCAGGGGAATCTTGAGTAGGAATAGAGAGGTTATTTTATCTCTCTAGTTGGCACTAGTGTGACTGCTATGTCCAATTCTAGTACCTCTGGCATTGGTCCATTACTAGATGGAAATGGTAGAATTCAAGAACAATGCTGATAAATTGGAGAGGGTTTTTAAAAAGTCATGAGAATGATTAAAGGATTAGAAAACATGCTATATGGGGTAGATTTAAAGAGCTCAATCTATTTAGTTTAACAAAAAGAAGATTAAGAGGTGATTTGATTAGTCTGTAAGTACCTATATGGGGAACAAATATTTAATAGTGGGCTCTTCAACATAGCAGAGAAAGATATAACACAGTGCAATGACTGGAAGTTGAAGCCATACAAATTCAGACTGAAAATAAAGTGTGTAGATTTTAAACCAGGACAGTAATTAACCATTAGAACAATTTATCAGGGGCTACAATGGATTGTCCATTTTTTTTAAATTAAGATAGGATGTTTTTCTAAAAGATGTGCTCCAGGAATTATTTTGGGGAAAAGTCATCTAGCCTTGGAATCTATGACATAAAGATGACTAAAGGATCTTTTTCCAGGCATTTTTTTCCCTTTTTGTTGAACAGACTGGCCATATACAGAACAAGTAGTTGGCTTCTACACCTCAGAGAGAGCTTCCAAACAGGAAGATATAGAAGTTCTCCATTTAAATTTTGGGCCAATTAACCATAAGGTAGTTCAATGTAACTATAATAATGAGTGATATATTCATATACAGATTTAGCTTCTCTTCTCCCAAAGAGCTTCTGAGATGGAAAATACAATTTTCGAACTTGGGTATCTGAATCAAGATTCTCAGTTCCACATTTGGGCACTTAAACTGACAGTCTTTCAAATATCCGCTGACGTCCCCAAGTGCCAATTTGTGTCCAGGAACAGAGTTGATTTCCCACAGATTTAGCCATCCCATGTTTGGAACTTGGACTTTGGATTCTGGAATTAATTGCTTACCATTGAAATGCAGCCAACTCTAGAATAGAACACTGCAGGTATTATACACTAGTCACTATATATAGGTTGTTCCACTGAAAATAGTATTTCAAAAGCCTACTTGCAAATCATGTGATTGTGATGACAGGACTTAGGCGTACTCACTAACACACGTCATTGGAAATCACCATTGGGATATATATGGATTCTATCTCAGAGCTGGCTGAAAGATGATTTCCATGAAAAATCTCAAATTTGTTTCCATTTTGCAAGCATCTATTCGCCATCTGCCATAAAAAACTCATCGTTCAAAAAAAAAATTGACCAGCTGTAGTTACAGCTGATATTTAAACAAATGAAGAATGTTGTTGAAAAGGTAATTATTTCATCCCTGGCATCCCTGGTAATTATTTCATCCCTGAACATTTATCAAGGTGTAAGTCAGTCTTATTTGTGCCCATTGTCAACAGAGTAAGCAGAACAATAGAATAACATTTCATCGCCTTTTTGATAAGCCAAATTAAGTGAGGTGTTTTTAATATACTTTATCATAAATAAATTTTGTTTGTAAAAGGGAGAGAGGAAGCTGAAATTGGAGTACAAGTATAGTGTTCTGAATTTCAGCTGTTGTCTACATGCAAATCTATACCAATTTACCTAAATTGGCATAGTGAAACCACTGCAAATCCAGCTGTGGACACTCTTATTCCAGTCTGAGTGTCTTATTTTGGTTATAGTTTAAATCTATTAATAATGATTTGAGATAAACTGAAATAAACCACTCTTAAAATTGAATAAGAGTGTCCACATATGGGGTTACAGTGGTTTAACTGAACTGGTTTAAATTCTCACCTTAATGTTAAACTGGTACAAAACTCCATATGGCTAAACATGACTATTATTATTATTTTGTATCTGGGTAACTTCTATTCTGTATTGCTTATTTATTTCTCCTGTGTCCTCAGTAATCAAGCAGGTATACTTTATTAACCATGTCTCTTAGTTCCTAGCAGAACTGACTTTTGTAGCAGGACACCTGGGGTAGGTGCTGTACCCTGGCTTGGAATCTGATTCACTAGTTTTAGTGCAGCAAGAAAGCTAGAGAACAGCCCTTTTAAATCCCTGTTTTTCTTGCAGCTGTGACTACTTCTGGGGCAAGTAAGTTTGCTGGGATAGCTGATTTGACTTGCTTACTGTAGACAGTGGTTGGGAAATAACACTGGTGCCATGTGTTATTACATTTCAGAATGTCAGCTTAATTAATTAAAAAAGTTCCTAAAGGGAAGGGTCTTTTGTTTCCCACTAGGTCGCTGTAATGGTTGGGGGAAGGTCTAGCTTGAGGGATTGAATAGCTTACAGCTTTTATAAAGAGGCCCAAAACTTTTGAATTACGTTGAGGCATTTACTTTCCTCTCCATGAAAGTTGGAGGCATATCAATGACTTGCTGTACTTGTAAATGTGGCTGTTTAAACCTTTTATGTTAATTTTGTCATTTTGTTAATTTATAGCATTACAGTTTACAGGCAATACTTTAATCCCTGCTTCCTGAGTGACACACAATTGAATTACCACTTACTTAGTCACGAGTCTCTTAGAAGCATGAAGTGTTTTTTTTCACCACTTGGCCTTTGATATTATTATAGAACAGGCCTTTGGTTCTGATGCTGGTAGAAAACTATATTTGTCTGATTGAAACATGACTGCTGAATCAAGCAAAAAATCATTCTTAAAAATGAAACTTGAGTTGAGGTCATATTGATACTCTCTCATGGAATTCTATGCATCAAACGACTTTCTGGGATTGGATGACTTAGAGTATTGGTTATGTGATAAATTTTCTCCACATTGTCTCTTCAAGTCTCTTCCAATCTATATAGGTTCTTACACCACCCTCATCACTGTAGTATCTGAGCACCTTCCAGGGTCAATCAGTATTGACCAAATATCATTACTATATAGTAACCTTTCGTTGGTTTGTATGAATGTCCTCCAATATAATAATGTTTTCCACATCAGCACAGTCACCACAGCAATTGCGCCTCTTGTTAACAGTGTCAGCAGAGAGGACAGAGATCCAGGATTCAACCTAGCAAAGCACTCCTATTGTAATTTTTTCTGCGGATAAACAGTGGGGTTTTGTTTCTAGTAGTACAAATATGGCACCTATCTGTAGGATTAAAACATCCATGTTGTTTTAAATGAACCTTTACTTTTATGTTAATGGCAAAGCAGCAGCTTTTAAGATTATCACTTACAAAGGTTACTCACATCATGCGACTTTCTGACTATTTTCTCTTAATCATAAAGAGAAAAGGCATTTTAAAAGTTTTTTGAAAAGGGTTCATTTATTCTCTAAAAGCAACCTCAAACCTATAATCATACAGTGTGCATGCATGAAGTATTTTTAAATAAGACATTTTTAACTTTTTAAAAAGTTCTCATAATGGTAAAAAAGAAAAAAATATAGAGTTTATATAATACCTACAAAGACTAAAAGAGGATTTTAGTACAAATGAACAGAAAATGGTGAATATTTTCTGCAAAAGTCTGAGAGGCAAAATTTTCATTTAATTTTTTTTTCTTGGAAATTTTCTGGTCTTTCAACCAAAACCAACTGAAAAATATTCAGTTTGTCAAAAGGCAAAAAATATTTGTTTGGTAGCATTTGTGATTTTCACTGAAATACTAGAACACACAATGACGTGGGAAATACTTTTAATGGTGTTTTCTTTTTCTTCTTTTTTCTTTCTTTCTTTCCTTTTTTTTTTTAAATAAGGCCATATTTCATCAAGAAAAAAAGCCTTTATGGAGAAATTTTGACTAGCTTTAAAATGGAATGACATGCCTGAAAAAGATAGGAGGTGATGCACTGAAATATTGGAACAACTGTATCTAAAGATGGCAGGAGCCTTGTACTGCAGAGGCAAAAGTCTCAAATGAAATGGCAGGTATCATACTTTCAAAGACACATTCTTAGCTTTATTATTTGGGGCCTAGATCTTCCATGTAAGTGAACAGAATATTTTTACTAGCTACAATGCCAGAATGCACATGGTCTTCTGTTTCTTGTTAGTTTATAAGTACAATATCCCAACAGGGGGTTTATTCAGATGCCCCTTGATATGTGAACATTTTTGAATAGGTGGATGAGAGTAACTTGAATTTCCATTACTTCAATTTTGTGTATTACACACATTTTACCCAAAACTTAGTTTATTCTTTTGTGCATCTGTGGCACCTTGCCGTGGGGAAGGTGAAGGCATCTGCCACTGCCTCACCTTTATTATTTCCTAAAATTGTGATTGTCCTCTGCTCTATTATAATATATGGAACCACGATCTGTCTTAAACAATAAGTATTTACTAGGGAACACATAGTGCTTAATTTGTAATACAAGAGATTCTGGGATTCAAGCAATTTTTTTTACATTCATAAATGAAGCAGCAAGCCCAGAGGTGCTGGAGCTATGAACTGCCAAGCCTAGAAGAGCGCTGGCATGAATTAAGCACTGGGAACACAGCAATGAGCTTCTTTTGCTTGTTCCAGATCCACTCTCCATCTTTCTCCATCACCCAGAAGCCACATCCTTGGTGCTTGAATGACATAACTGCAAGCAAATATCATTACAAGCTTCATTCTTGATCTGTGTGCAATCTACAGGTCAGGTTTGGTAGAGCTTTGAGTAAACATTGACAGTGGGATCTGAGAAGTCATGTGAATTCATAGGCAGTACCTACTCTGGATATGATTTTTGTAATTCAGACTCACCCCTGATGTAAACCTTTCCAGAGAAGTTTGCAGACAACTAATGTTTGAATCTTGGTGGGTTGTAGGTCAACACTTGGAACCATTTGTGAATAATAAAGCACTGCTTCTTTGAAATCAGCATGCACATTCTTGAAAGCAGCCAAATGAAAATCCATTGTAGATGCTTTCCCATTTTATCATCTACAATGTATCTGGGCTTAACCCCAAAATGAAGTTGAGAAAACAGCATCGTTTCAGACATTTAAAAACTAGACTGGTCAAAGCTTAAAAATTATACAGTAGAGCACAGACCTGCACTGGTAGGGAGAATGATCAAATGCCATAAGAGGGCTTTTCCTCCTCTCCTGCCCGCTTACTTGTATGTTGCCTTTTGTTTACTTTTTCCACACCGGTCAATTTCACTTTGTAGTCCACATCACTCTCTAGTTCTCATGTACTAGCATAACGCTGTTGTTTGGATTACCCAAACTACTAAAGAATACTTACACTGATGGTTTTGGTTTTTAAATTATTATTTTTATTCCTATTTGAATTTGTAACTCCTTTATTTTCTAAAAAACTAAAACCTTGTGCCTGATCTACAGTACTTGTGCGGGTGTTGCCTCTCTTCCTATTACTCTAGTGAATTATCTAATGCAGTATACAGCTGTCATTTTAATATGCTTGAAGTATAACCCATTGGCCTGTTACCCGAACTACCACACTATCTTGCACCTTGATACAAAGATTAACACTGCTGTACTGTATTAGATGAACCTGGTGCAATACCTATGAGATACAATGAACAAGATAAACATGATTGTGTTCATTAATATGTATGAACTAAATATTTGTTAACATTAAGTTTCACTATGATCACGTTTCAAACTAATTGTATAGTTATCAGTTCTTACCGGTACAGATAATACTAAGTCAGGTTATTATTTTTAGCCCATTAGAAACAGGACAATGAGAAATAGAAAAGGAAAATTTAAAACTGGATAAGTTTGTACTGTCACTAGCCGAATGCATCACTTGGGAACAAATCGGTGTCTGCTTATATAGACATAACTATTCCTTCTCCGTCTTATATCTATTTAAATGTATAGCATATGCAATAAAATAATTTCTTAATTTTTTTCTTATTATCTTTGGCACAAAGTGTGGTGAGATGAGATTCACCATTTGTATGAAATGATGAAGTTAGTACCTTTCTGCAGTTAAGATCAGCTGAGGATCTGGCCCATGGTGTCTTAATGTCATGTATTACAACAAATGCACCTACCAAATAGTGGTAATTACTCTTTGTAGAATTTTAATAAATAAATAACATTTTTCATTTTGGTAGAAAATGCTGAAATGTAAATCTTCAAAAACAATTTCTGACTTTCGTTATGGATAGTAAATATCATAATTAGAGCTAGCCAAAATTTTTCCGTCAAAGTTATTGTTGATGTTAAACTGTTTGGTGTTTTTTTGTTTTGTTTTGTTTTGGTTTGGGTTTGTTTTTTTTTGATGTCATGCAAATTTCTGCATTTCTCAGAAACTTTTGATTTTTTTTTCTTTCATTGAAAACCCAAAAATGGCTTTATTCAGCTGGATAGTCAACGTTTTCCTGGGGGAAGGGAGCCCATTTTATGACCACTCTAGGCACAATTATGTTAACAGTTACTTTATTATTTATATGAATCCCAAGAAACTTATTTTATTGATATTGACTACCAAAATAGTGAGATAAAGGCTAAAATTATCAGATGAATACTGGATGGTTTTGGGAACCTGAGATGGGATGAAATAATTTTACACACTAAGACCTACTAGTTTGAATCAATCTGACGTCCTTATTGACTTGCATTTGTTCCCATTTGAAGACATTTCCGTGTTCTATCTTAAATGAGTGAATAGTTCTAGCCCAGTCTGATTGACAAGTATCTACATGATGTAAGCCACCATTACAAGCTGCATCTATGACAGCGAAGCCAAGACTTCAGTGAGCATTAATAAGGATCTCCCCTCTCCCACTAAATCTTCATTCCATGTTAGAACTCGGGTATATTGGTAACACAGTTGCCAACTTCCACACGTGGAAATTGGGGTGCTCATTTAGCAATAAGCCAAAAATCAAGCTAATCCCCTTTCAAAACAAGGACAAAACAAACCAGTTCCTAAGAACTCCAACACATGTAACTAGATCCCCCCAGCGTGCAGTCTGGGACTGTGGTGGGCCCACTGTGCACCCCAGACTATCTCCCCACTTTTCCCTGCTTGCCCCACCCTGCCCCTGCTTGCTGGGAGCTAATAATAAAAAAAAAAAAAGGGCAACAAGCTACAAGCCAAAACTAGCCAACAAGCAACTCACAAGCTAATTAAGGCAAAACCAAGCCCAATATGTGTGTTTTTTCCACAGGTTTGGCATATCTGATTGGTAGTGCAGTTCACAGAAACTTGTGTGGTTGCTGTTTTGGTTGTAGTGGTAGCACCTGTTCTGTGCATTGAAAAAAGAATTCACTCTTCAAGACAATTAGTTCAACACATTTGATTATTTGAATTTTAATTAATATTGTGCTAAACAGAACTTCCAGGAAAATTATATAAATCCATATTGATTTGAAAAACATACATTCTTGATGCAGACAAAAGCCCATGGAAGCAGAAGGAAATCACTGTTTGTGAATTGGTGAAAAAGATTATTTCCTTCCACAACCACCCTTTTCTTATTGTATATTTTTGACAACCTAAATTCAATTTTCATAATGTTGCTTTTTAAGTTGCTGTACTAAAGAAGAAGTAGATGGCATATTCTTCCTCCATGTACATCGCTGACTGGGAATTAATTTGGTTCACAGCATTGTATTTAAACACACACACACACACATATAGTGAAAAAGCAAAAATTATTGTTTGGCCCCTCCCATTATCCCTTTGATGACTCGGGCCTGCTTTTAGCTAATTGAAATGGTTGCTATTCATCTTTGAAGCTGTTGAGGGATGCAAGCAAGTACAAACTAACAATATTAAAACTGTGGGCTTTGCCCATTGTTTGTGAACACGTGAATCACTTAAACTTGGAGCTGCACGTCTCCTATTGGGTGAAGAGAGAGAAAATGTTAGAAAGAAAAGAGAAATGGAAAAAATGAAGTGCTCAGATAGTCTAACGTGTCCTAGGAACTTCTCAAGGAAATTCTTATGTTCTCTCCTGCTTAGGCTAGAAAATTGTAAGACTTATTTTTAATTCCCAGTTCACAGCTGCGGAATACCAGGTAGTTATTTCTAGCATCTGTTTGTCATAAAATAGGGTATACCCTGAAGACACACTCCTCATAAACACTGAATGCCGGAAATACTGTTCATATTAAATTGGACCGCATGAATAATACAGAAGTCATGAATTTAAATTATTACTGGCATTTGGAGAAAATGACCGTATTTCAGCCAGCCATTAAATAACAACTTTGTTTTATTTCTGGAAACAGAAAGTTATTAAGTTGTAAATCAGACTGATGCCATGGCTCTGAGGTATTCCTGATTCTCAGGCCATGCAAAGGTATCTCAGCAGTACTGTGCAGCACTATATGTTTCCTAAAACTGTTCAGCTTACTTTTGCTTACTTTTACCTCATGCTTAATGGGGCAGGATTGAATCTGTTGGTAGATGAACCTGAACCAGATGGGTAAGTAGGTCTTTTCATGTCCTACAGTTTTTATCAGATCCATAATTTAAAGGTAGGAGCCTGTTGTATATTGAGCAGTAGTGATGGGGAGAGTTGGAAAAAATAAAAAATTAAGCAGGGATTCTACATTGGTTGAGCCCATCATTGCTTGATATTCTGCTGGAGGGTTTGTGGCTGGAGTTCTGTGGAAGCACAGAGCAGTGGGAGTATGGTGCAGTGGTTTAGGCACTAGCCTGAGGCTCCATTTCCCTGCTCCACCACAGATGTCCTGTGTAACCTTGGACAAGCCACTTAGTCTCTCTGGGCCTCTGTTCCTCATCTGTAAAGTAGGGGTAACGCACTCCTAGAGATATTGTTGAGGATAAATACATTAAAGATTGTAAGGTTCTCTGATACCATGGCGATGGGAGCCATATAGGCACTGAAAACAGAGTAGTCTCCAGCACATGGAGTATTTGTACCTTAGTGATTTGCAGGCACTAGTAGCAATTTTTAGTCTTTCAAAAACACATACAAGATTTTAAATGGGACTTGTGCTCCCAAATTCCTTAGGTTCTTTTTACTCACTTTAGAATTTTTATTTCAAAAGCCTTTTATAGACATTATCTAATTAATCCTTTTGAGCTTGATTCTGCAGAATTCTGGAATATCTTTTGAGAGGTGCTGAGACCTCTCAACTTCCAGTGAAATTTAACAAGTTGCTATTTATAACAAAATTTATTCTGTGAAATCCTGACCTCATTGAAATCAATGAGCAAACTCACCTGCTCATACTGTTCCTTGTTATTTGCACCCTTAAAGCTACAAGGATTTCTCCTACAAAAGCATTTCATACTCTATTCTGCCAAGGCCATGGTTGCAATAGTGACTAAGGCTTTGTCTTTGCTGCTAAGAAAAGGTATGTTTTTTACCTCGGGGTGGCTAATGTTCATGAGCTATATTGAGGTAAAAACACTGTGAAGACAAGGCGGGTTAATTTTACCACAAGGAAAACTAGGTGTGGTGAGCACTATTCCCTTGCCTGTGGTTCACCTTGCCTACTTTACTTCATGGTAAAATTAAAGTGCCTTGTCTTCTCTGTGTTTTTACCTCACTATAGCTCACGCACATTGGTTACACTGGTCTACAATTTTTGAGAAGTCGTCTGCTTTAGAGATAAAATGTGGTATTTATTATGTATTTTGATGTGCTGATTTCAAATATGACAATGAAAACAACTGATTGGCTACTGTTTCTAAGATATTTAAGTTTTTACATTTTATGTCTATGTATATTGTGTAGATAGTAGAGTTTTAATCATAAATTGTAAACCTAGGTCTTTTCATGTGTTTATGGTTGCTTTACATGATAATATTTCACCTGTCCTGTTTATGTAACACTTTAAAAATCAGCAAAAGGGTTATATAAATAAAATTTATTATGAAACAAAAGGCAAAAAACTATTATGTACATAGTTTAGTCCTATTCAGTGTCTACTTGGCGCTTCTTGGCCTGTCTCTTGTATTCATTAAATGGAGCATCTCTTGTCACTGTCCAGCAATAGTCTGCAAGCATTGATGGGCTCCATTTGCCCTGATAGCGTTTCTCCATTGTTGCAATGTCCTGGTGAAATCGCTCGCCGTGCTCGTCGCTCACTGCTCTGCAGTTCGGTGGAAAAAAATCTAGATGAGAGTGCAAAAAATGTATCTTTAGTGACATGTTGCAACCAAGGCTTTTGTATGCCTTGAGGAGGTTTTCCACCAACAACCTGTAGTTGTCTGCCTTGTTGTTTCCGAGAAAATTTATTGCCACTAACTGGAAGGCTTTCCATGCCGTCTTTTCCTTGCCACGCAGTGCATGGTCAAATGCATCATCTCGAAGAAGTTCACGAATCTGAGGACCAACAAAGACACCTTCCTTTATCTTAGCTTCACTTAACCTTGGAAATTTTCCACGGAGGTACTTGAAAGCTGCTTGTGTTTTGTCAATGGCCTTGACAAAGTTCTTCATCAGACCCAGCTTGATGTGTAAGGGTGGTAACAAAATCTTCCTTGATTCAACAAGTGGTGGATGCTGAACACTTTTCCTCCCAGGCTCCAATGACTGTCGGAGTGGCCAATCTTTCTTGATGTAGTGGGAATCTCTTGCACGACTATCCCATTCGCAGAGAAAACAGCAGTACTTTGTGTATCCAGTCTGCAGACCAAGCAAGAGAGCAACAACCTTCAAATCGCCACAAAGCTGCCACTGATGTTGGTCATAGTTTATGCACCTCAAAAGTTGTTTCATGTTGTCATAGGTTTCCTTCATATGGACTGCATGACCAACTGGAATTGATGGCAAAACATTGCCATTATGCAGCAAAACAGCTTTAAGACTCGTCTTCGATGAATCAATGAACAGTCTCCACTCATCTGGATCGTGAACGATGTTGAGGGCTGCCATCACACCATCGATGTTGTTGCAGGCTACAATATCACCTTCCATGAAGAAGAATGGGACAAGATCCTTTTGACGGTCACGGAACATGGAAACCCTAACATCACCTGCCAGGAGATTCCACTGCTGTAGTCTGGAGCCCAACAGCTAGACTAGAGCCAATCAACAATTTTAAGCATCATTTTCGTTCTCAGTGACCCAGAATTAGTAAAGTTTGACTACATTTATTTCAGAAGCATTTCGGCTGTAGAGCAGTGATTACCTCCCAGACAAACCACACCTCTTCTGGCAGTAACATCAAGGCCTGAGAAGATAAAGATTGCAGCAAAAGCATTGTATAAGGCTGCCACCTGGCATTCCTTGAGTACTCTAGAGACATGGCTTTACATGCTAGTGTGTTGTGCCTTTGGCAGGAGGTGAATGAACACTGTTACTTTCTATAGGTCTTTTCCTTTTGAGTTTGGGAACCAGTAAGCGCTGGGACTTAGCATTGGTCCAGATTGTATTGCATTGTCCACATGTATACAAGCAGAAGGGAAGAGGGTTTTTTTTTCCCTTTCTGCCTTCCAAACCATTTTTCTCTAATGGAAATATTTGACAATCTGAAACTCTTCCTGGGCTTTATATGTTGACACCGACATTAACTAGTTGTTAATATTTTATTTAAAGTTTTAAGCATATTTTCTACAAATCTGCTACTGCATCATCCTGATTTTTTCCATATGTATGTTTAAAAGTGGAAGAAGAATCCACATGAAGAAAGAGTGGGAGAGAGCTGGGCAGGGAGAAAAAATCTTGGAAGCTTATGATTGTTCACTCTGCCAGTCAAGTCTGAATATCAGAGTAGGAAAGCCATAGTCCAGACTGAGTGCATCTCAGAAACCCCATTTACACACAGGGAAAATTTCTCAGCATTTTATAGTGTTAATAGTTCCAAAACCTACCCTTTGCTCTCTTGTGCCACTTTTCAATTCACATTCCCTTCACAAAAATGAACTTTTAATAAGCAGATACAATAAAATACCAGTTGCTAATGGTAATTACGCTAAGAAAATAACAATTTTTATCACAGCTGTTATGAAATGATATTTTTAATTATGCAAAATCTCTTATGCCTTAGTAATTTCAGCCTGTATTTCCATTATTTGTTCATGAAAGCTGGCTCTGTATTAGTAATGTTACTAAGAGATGTTACTGAGCTTTAAACATTTATTGTCATATTAGCAAAGTGTTTTTTTTTCTTTGTGCTTATATCCTGAAAAGGCTGGCAGAGCACTGGAAATCCATGTACTAATGATTTATCTGGGTTTGTGCCAAGAGAACGGTAATAGCCATATATAGAACAGAACACCTAAAGCTGAATGGCCAAATTATCCCTGGTGTAACTTTTAGCTAAGTGGAGTTGCACCAAAGAATATTTTCCCACAGTGTCTACACTGTTGCAACCCACTATATTTTAAAGGTAAATGCATACGCTTTTGTTTGGGACAGTCAGTCATTCTGGGTGCCACAGGACATGTAGCTCTTGGGTTCTGTCTTAATGGGCAAAAAGTGTGTGTGTTTCTGTCATACTAGCTCAATTGACTTTTCTTAATGTGATTGAAAAGCCCTTCCTGCACTAGACAGGAACTGTCATAAACAGATAGTTAAGGGTTAATGTCTCTTTTACCTGTAAAGGGTTAACAAGCTCAGTGAACCTGGCTGACACCTGACCAGAGGACCAATTGGGAGACAAGATACTTTCAAATCTTGGTGGAGGGAAGTCTTTGTTTTGTGCTTTTTGTTCTGTTCTTTGTTCTCTCTTGGGATTAAGAGAAGCCAGACATGCAACCAGATTTCTCCAATCTTACTGAAACAGTCTCTCAGGTTCAAGATAGTAAGTAATAGATAGAAAGCGGATTAGATTTATGTTTGTTTTCTTTATTTGCAAATGTGTATTTTGCTGGAAGGATATTTCACCTCTGTTTGCTGTAACTTATACTTAGGCTGGGAGGGGGAGTCCCTCTGGTCTAGGTACAGCTGAGACCCTGTAAACATTTTTCCATCTTGAGTTTACAGAGATAATTTTTACTTTTTTTTTTCTTTCTTTAATTAAAAGCTTTTCTTTTTAAGAACCTGATTGATTTTGTCCTTGTGTAAGACCCAAGAGGACTGGGTCTGAACTCACCAGGGACTGGTGGGGGAAAGGAGAGAAGAGGGAGGAAAAGCTTAATTCCTTTCTGTTTTAGGATCCAAGGAGTTGGGATCAGTGTCTCTCTCTCAGGGAGACTCTGGGAGGGGGAGGGGGGGAAAGGTTATTTCCTCTCTGTTTTAGAATTCAAGGAGTTTGAATCACAGTGATCTTCCAGGGTAACCCAGGGAGGGGAAAATCTGGGAGGGAAAAGGAAAGGGGAAGGGGAATGGTTTATTTCCCCTTGTTTTAAGACCCAGGGGGTTTGCGTCTTGGTCTCCCCAGGGAAGGTTTTGAAGGGACAAGGAATATACCAAACACTATATTTTGGTTGGTGGCAGCTCTACAGGATCTAAGCTAGGAATTAAGCTTAGAAGGGACATGCAGGTCCCCACTTTCTAGACGCTAAAGTTCAAAGTGGGAAAGAGACCCTGACAGGAACCCAGGCTACAACTCAAAACAGCTAACACATGCTTCAAACACGTTAGCCTGCAATGAGGACTTTTAGTCATGTTAAGCTCTTTCAAATGAACAAACATGATTGTGAAATACACTGTGTTGCCTGTGAAGATAGGACTGTGGTGTGCTTATCCTTCCATTTGTCCTCTTGAACTCCAGTCAACTTGATACAGAACCATCACTGCTAAGTTTGGTGTTAGTTTGTACAGTTATTTAACAAAAATCAAAGAGCTCCATTAATAACACCAAAGACTGGTTTTATCAGTTAATCATACAAACCTGGTTTCCCTTTATGATATTCACACTTATTTCTGAGATCTCGTTTTCACTCTGAACTATGTGTGGGTCTCTGGCAGGGTAGGGGTAAAACCCCCTTTAAAACCCTGCCAAAATGCTGGCTGCAGCCTGCTCTCTGGCCAGGAGGCCAGGTATAGAGATGCAGGTACTCAGCAGGGAGCCCAGCTGCAAACCCTAATGAGAGCTGGCTCAGAGGAATATACTGAGCTAAGTAGTGACAGCTGGGCTGGAGCAGGAGAGGACTATAAAAGCTCTGGGCAAACCTCAGTGAGGAGGCTAGCCTGGGAGGAGACAGGAGTATAGAATCTCTGTCTCCTTACCAACAAGGATGTCTCAAGGGTCAGGAGACCCTGGGAAGGGTCTATGGGGCACTAACTGTTGGGGGATCTGGGAACTGCACAAGCACTGTAAATAAAGACACTGGGGTGATCCAACAAAAGGAGGTGTGGAAAACTCTTTATAATACCAGATGAAACACAGTGTGCAGGCTTAGAAGTGGGAGAGCCTACACAGGACCCTGTGACAGGGCCCAGTATCTTATATTTTGTAGACTAAGATGTTTAAAAAAGTCATCACCTAAAATTAGATGCCTAAGTCCATAGGTAGATCCTAGAATAAAAGATCTGATTTCCAAAAGTGCTGAGCGCCTAGAAGCTCTCATTGACTCCACTGGGAGGTATTGGGTGCTCAGCACCTTTTGAAAATCAGCACACTTCTTTAGATTCCTCAATAAGGATTTTTAAGACCTTAAATGTTGGCCAGATTTTTCAAAAATGGTACCTAAGGGTCTTTTCTCCTAAAGGAGATCTCAAACCACATTATAAACTATAGATTTAGGGCCAGATTTTCAAAATTGCTGAGCACTGAAAACTTCCCATTTAGGCATCTAAATGAAGTGGTCAGACTTTCAAAAGTGCCTGAAACCTAACAGCTTCCATTGGTCTCAGTGGGAGCTGCTGGATGCTCAGCACTTTTGGAAATCAGGGCACAGTTAGAATAGAGTACAGTTTGTATGTTTGGCATAAGAGGCATTCTGGCTTAATAAGGTGGAATTGCTTCCATCAAGCATCCACAATGCACTGCTCCAGTTGCATTAATACACCTTTAAGCAGAAGAAATTTGCATGGCCCATCTTCTGCTGGTGAGCTCTTTTAACTGATGGAGCATACTCACAGACCTTGCTATGCCCATATTCTACCAGATTTCATCCCTATAGCATGTTCCTTACTGTGCTAAGAATATAGCTGCCAACTCACTCTTAAATATCATGGCAAGATGTCCTCACTTGCAAAAGATATACACATCCCATCCCACATACATATCATAGGTATGTTACACTGAAGTTAAAGAAGCTATATGGGTTGTAACTTTGCAAAATTAGACCCCATTTTTCTTCCCCAGCACCCTCAGTGTTGGGTGCTACTATTTAGTACATATTGTGTGTTGAATTGTCTCGTTAGAATTGGTAACACAACCCCCATCTTTTCATGTTTTCTGTATATATATCTTCCTACTGTATTTTCCACTCCATGCATCTGATGAAGTAGGTTTTAGCCCACAAAAGCTTATGCCCAAATAAATTTGTTAGTCTCTAAGGTGCCACAAATACTCCTCATTGTTTTTGCTGATACAGACTAACACAGCTACCCTTCTGAAACCTGTTTTTAACCTGATGTCACATATATGTTATTCCTGGCAGACAGAAGTGTTTTGTAGGAAGGATGGTGTGGTATTTTATGACTTTTATGGACTAAGTCATGCTCGCAGTGGCAATACTTACAAGAGAAAGGATTCACAAGATTTAGTCCACTGTTTGAACCCAACTTTCTTAGCTCTTGTCCTAGTGAAAATGTATATTGCTATTCTGCCTCATAGATATATGCCCAGGTGAACAAAAGACCAGATATAAGTATTGGACATCATATACCCTTTCCCAAGGAAAAAAATTTGGGCCAGGATTTTTAAATATCTTTGAAATTGATCAGGCACAGTGAATAAAATTAGGGTTTTTCAAATATTAACTTGATTCTAAATTTGTTGACTTCTTTTTTCCCAGATGTCAGACAAATTGTTGTGAAATTAACTTTATCCTTATTCCTGTAAGGAACTCTGAAATTCTGGATGAGTTAAGCTTGTAGAGTTTTATGTTTTACAAAGGTCTTGTATTCCTTGAAAGGTTCACAAAATTAGCCATTTTTTCTAAATAAAGGACTGCATTTTTTGTTTAAATGTGTTTTCTAGCTAATACGGCGTTTGTTCTGTTTTGGGACCACCAGAATCCCCTTCCCCACCCTCCCAAGAAACTAGTCCAGGGTTGGCAATCTCTGGCATGCGGCTTGCCAGGGAAAGCCCCTGGTGGGCCGGGCCAGTTGGTTTACCTGCCGTGTCCGCAGGTTTGGCCGATCTTGGCTCCCACTGACTGCAGTTTGCCGCTCCAGGCCAATGGGAGCAGTGGGAAGCCTCATCCAGCACATCCCTCAGCCCGTGCCGCTTCCCGCAGCCCCCATTGGCTGTGACAAAGCCATTACTGTTTAAATCCAAGTCAAGGTTCTGAACCCACTATGTTCAAGTGTGTTCTAAATCAGCTAAAGTAAGTTTGCACATTTCTAGTTGATACACAGTTGTCTTTAATGTGCACACCTGTGGCTAAGGGGATATATCATCATTATTACAACTCAGAGATGGCTTGGACTTGAGAATCAAAATAGCTACTGTGATTGTAAAAGGTAAATTGGTCTCATGAACCCTTGCTACAATTCTTCTGTCTCCAAAACACTGCCACATCCTCAGTTTGTGTAAACTGACATAACTCCATTAGCAGTGGAGCTACTCTGACTTACAGCAGCTGAGAATATGACCCACAGACACTTAAACAGCTTTTGCAAGACAAGCCATTTTTTCTGCTGAATAGCTGAGAAAGTTTGAAACTATCTGCCATTCTGGCTTCTACACTTGGAAGAAGAGTTGCATAATGTGTTCACTGAATAGCACCATATATTTTAGTGTTTTTCCCCCCTAGAGAATAACTTCCTTGGGCTGATCAGCAGTAGAGGCATAATTGTTTTCTTTCCCAATAATTTAATCAAAGCATATATAATTACATTGGAACCAATAAATGTTTTCTTTAAACAATGGCTTTTGCATGACACTTTCCATCTGAAGTTAACTTAGTGCTTATAAGATTCATTTAGTGCTGCAGCCAAAGCTCACTGTAGTCAACAGGAATCTTTCCATTGTCTTCAGTGGATTGTGGAGCGGGCCCAAAGGAAATCCTGCCCAGAGTTACAACTAGATGGGCTGAGTGCTGGGCACTTCCAAAGGAAAAAAATATCTTCTCCCAGGTCATGAAGCTGCCCCAGAGATGCTTCATGACCACAGTAGTAACCTCCATGGTGGTGGTTCCCTTCTCCCTCATCCACAATGAGGAATGGTTGGTAAATCTGCATGTGTGCAGATTCACTGAGCACATCCGTATCATATGTTCAAATCTCACTCAACAGTGGCATGAAAGTAGTCTTTAGAGGCATTGGGCTCTTTGGATGAGAAGGGTGCACATTTGTCTTATTGGTTCTAGGCATTCTACCCATAGATCTCCAAAACAGAATTACATTGGTTCTCCAGCAAATATAGGTCTCTCTGTAGCCATGAAGGAGAGGGTCAGCATTTGCTGCATAGTGCTTTATAATACCAAAGCAATAGCTTCAGCTTTACTGCTAGTTAATACAGGTTTCATCCCTTCATTTTTTCCCCAGTCCCTCTTTCTGTACACTTGGCCTAGTTCACCTCACAGCTCCTGCCTGTCTTTCCTTACCTCCTTGCAGGAAACCCCAATTTCTTTTTTTGTTCCCCCTGCCGAGAAAGCACCACCAGTTGGTGCAAGCATCACGCCATTGCAACTCCTGCCATACTTGTATATTTCCGTGTTAGCTCAAATTGCAACTGAAAACATGTTCTCCATTGAACAGAACTTTTTGCAATTTTCTTTCTCCCTCAATTTTTTATTCCTGGAAATCCACACACAAGTCTAAGTTTGTATGTATACACGCAGGTCTAATTTTTTCAGGGTATTTGTCTTGCCCTTTAAGATATCAGATGTGGGTTGTCACACCAAAAAACTTTGACCCTCTCTTCTGTAACTAAGCTATAGTGACTGTTCTCTTTTTGTTTTCCCGCATCACCTGATGCCTGCTATACACATGTCCATGGATGAGCTGTCTCTGCCAACTCCTTCTGGTTCACCGACTTCTTATTCTACCACTTTGAATCTAGTGTGAGTATCCACCTGTTTTTCTGATAATGGTCTGATGATAATACAAGACTCAAAAGGGAGATTTTTGGAAGTGGGCATCCTTAGCACCCTAAACTTTTGTTGGACTGATAAACACTAGCACTAGGTACAGAGCAAAAGGAGTAAGCCAGCAGCCTATAGAGATAAAAGGTGCATATTACCGTGGTTACCCAAGATAGCCCCACTTTTTCTGGAGTCCTTTGAAGTCTAGCTAAAAGGCTTCCAGTCTTAGTATTTCGAGCCCTTGTCTAGATGTTCTTTTTGCCAACGTTCTGTGGCATCATTATACCACAAAATTTCAGGCTGACCTGCATGTGTCTGTTAGAGGAAAAACCTGCGGTAGTTACAGTTTTGGAGAATTCTAGCAACCCAGTGTCCTCTTCTCAGCTGTTGTTTAAAGAGCAGACACTAGACAGTATACTAAGATTTTTGTGTAACATTTGGACTTGAATGGGATCTTCCCCCGTTGCACACATCTCAGTGTAAACTCTGACTAACTGTACAATGTGAAGGAGTGTGATAGGGTATATATATCATCCTGACTCTGAAAGGGTTAATGTGGGCCTGAGAGGCCAATTAACCTGCCTGTCACAACTGGAGAGTGGATCAGGCCCAATTAAAGATGAATCCCTTCTAGGTGATTAGTATAAAGAAAGGAAGTCTGAAGCAGAAGGGAGAAACTTTTCAGTTATTCTCTGAGACCAGAGAGTGAAGAGACCAGGAGAGTCAAGAAAGAAGCCCAGGGGAATAGAGAAGTCTGGCAGCAGGCAGAGGGTGGAGTCAGTCCCTGGGGCATGGAGCAGGCTCCAGTGATGAGAAACACTGATACAGGGCAGGATCTGGCTTTCCAGGAGGAGAGGTCTGGGGAGCATTAAACTGAGGAGCAGAGCAGGTAAACAGTCAAGCTTAGGAAGGGCAGAAGTGGATTTATGTTTGTATATTGTTTGGAATTTGGTGAGGAGGAGATTCCAGGGGAGAGCCCTTCAGATTCTGTCCCTGAAAGAAGGGTGAGCTTGGAGAGGCTGTGACAGAGGCCAGCTGTGGCATACTGTGCTAGGCAGAAGTTCAGAGAGGGAACAGCAAGGAGTCTTACAGAGCAGACCTGCATTAATGGTTATAGGTTCTCTGGACTCATTGCAGTGGGAGGGTCTCAATTCCCCTATCAGCTATGGGCAAAGATGGTAGGAGGCCCCTGAGAATTTGATACCAATGATTGAGAGCTCTGAGAGAGGGGTGTGGGCATCATGGGGCCCAGAGAATCTTTCGTAAAGACATTGGCCTGTTTGTTGAACTTTCAATTTACCTTGGAAGAGTGGGACTAAAGCACAACCCGAGTGTAGGGCTGAATGAGAAGAAGGGAGGCCACCACAGGGTCAGAATAACCATCAACAGAAGATGCTAGAGAAGAGACAGCTGCTATGCTATGCCCAGCCTTGAAGGTGCACACCGGTGGTGAGTCAACCCTTCTAGAAGGAGACTTGCCATGCTTCTGAAAGAAACCAGTTCTGAGTTCCAAGGCAGTGTTTTCAAGGTATGATTTTATTTGCCAGAAGTTTTTATTGCAGGCCTTAGACCTAAATAATTTTTTTTCTTTATTTGAGAAATACAACAACAACAACAAGTCATTAGGGAGCACAGCATATTTCATTGTACACCAAGCTGAGATGTTAGTTCTCGTAAAAACAAGAAGTTCTCTAGATGGCTTTACTGTCAGAAGTTTTCACATGTTTGAGAAGTTTTAAGAAGGATGAATAGAAAATGAATAATGAAAGCATTCTTCTTTTATCATTTTAATCGACTCCTCTTGGGTACATCAGTAAGACATTCCAAGGTTCATCTTCCCCCAACATCCTTAGCCTTTCAAATCCATGTATTCCATATTGACTGGCATAAGTTATGAAGAGTGATACTACAAAGAGACCTTGAAATATATAAAAGTCCCTGTGCCTTCCCTGAATATGTTAAAATAGTCAACAAAAACATGGTAATTTCCACTGTAGTTCATTTGATCTAATATTAAATTAGTCGCTCTTGGGATATCTTGATGCAGTCAAAACATATTTGTGTGCTCACATTTTTCTGTGGAGCTAATTATGAGTTATGGAACTGAATGGATAGGTTTCAAGTAGAGATTGGTCATGACCAGAGCATTTTACTCAAGCCATCATGTCCTTTGATATTTTTGGACTGATTAGGACTTGGAATGTGTATTTTTTCAGAACAAGAATCACCCTTGGATTCAGTGTTGCATCTATTTCCCCCAGTAATAGAGAACAAAATAAATCCTATCATTTCCCCAAGTTTTCAGTTTTAGAAAATCAAAATACATCCTCGTTTCATCTCCAGTTTTAAGCAGAACAGAAATCCCTTCTTTTTCCACTCCAGTGAATAAGATGAACCTATTCAAAAGGAACATTTAGAAATTGTGGGTAACAGTCGTGTGTATATTTACCTTTTAATTAAAAATAAAGGTTAGATCCTGCAAGCTTTGCATGGTCGGATCCCTGGACCCACACAAAGCCTTACTTAAAACAGTGGTATCTACCCACATGAATTTGTTTAAAATCAGAGCCTAAATTTGATATAACAGTTAGTCAGGCATATTCTGCTATGGTCCAAAGAGGTTGTTGCTGATGTGCGGGCTAAGGAATTGAACGTGCGCTGTGGATCTTTTTTTTTTTTTTTTTGCCTATTTAAAAAAAATCTGATTTTAAAAACAAAACAAAACTCTTGAGTCCATTAACTCCATCCCATGTCATTCTAATAGAAACTGCTTTGGATTAGCTAGCAATTGAGAATCCCATAGGAATGAGTTAGCTCGTATACATGCTACCCAAGATAAAACAAAATTGTCACATATTTTGCTTAAAGTGTGGGAAGAAAAAAATCAAATCAAATAGCATTTTACAAGTGCATGTAATAACTTGAATTTAAAGCAAGTTATGTATTATTCAAGCAATTCTAATCATGGCACAGTAAATTTTTCATGAAGGTTAAGAAAAAACTGACAAATATCATTTAAACTGAGTGGTTTTGATGCTGCACTTGAAAGTGGGGATTTAATAGAACTTTTTTTAATATGACGAGCCTCAGATAACATCACATTTGGCAAAGTGCTTTATTGGTTTTTGGATTAGAGTTTTTTCATAGGTTTTTTTCCCCCTCTTCAAACTAATAAAATTCATGTAGCTGTCAGCTTGGATTTGATCCCTATTTTGTTTTGCCTCAACAATGTAATCTCAATCAGTTTAACTTATTTTTATGCCCCGTTTATAGGGTATAAAGATGACAAATCACTTCTGTATCAATGCTGGGATTTTATCAGAAGTCTGAATGAGCATTAGGGCTGGGGATGGTGGGGAAAGTTGAAGGTCAAATCATGTTCAGAGCGCTGAAGTTCTGGGCCACCTTCTCTCATGCCAAATAGTACTTTACTTTGGCAGCATCCCCACTCAAATCAATTGAGCTACTTTTAGAGTAAGTTACTACTTATCCAGAGTAATGGTGGCAGATTTAGAGAAGGTGAGAAAAAAGGCAGCCTGGTGCTGTGGCCGGGGTATCAAGAGACTAGGTTCTATTCCCCATTGTTCTGTGAGATGTTTTGCTTACCTTTTCACCTCTCTGTGCAACTCTCCACACCCATGCTTTATATGTGTTCCCTGCTTAGATTGTAAGCTCTTCAGAGCAGGAACTGCCTCTTATTATGCATATGAACAGTGCCTACATGGCCCTGATCTTAGTTGGGGCCTCTGGGTGTTAGTAAGTGGACTCTGGTAGCTGAGAAGTACAAAGCTATTTTCCCAGGGGTCCCTAGCTTTCTCTTTTGAACTTTACTTCTAATCTCTTCATTTAAAAATCATTCTGGGGCACTAATGGTATGTTTACACTCCAATAAGACACTTGTGGCTAGCCCAGCACAGCTTACTTAAGCTCACGGGTTCAGGCTATGGGGCCATAAAATTGCAGCGCAGACATCCGGGCTCAGGCTGGAGCCCAGTCTCTGGGACCCTCCCACCTGAAGGGGTCTCAGAGCCAGGGCTCCAGCCTGAGCTCAAACATCGACGTTGCAATTTTATAGCCTCCCAGCTCAAGTCACCTGAGTCCTAGTAGCTGACCCAGGCCAGCCACAGGTGTTTTATGCAGGGTAGTCATACCCTGACTTTCTAGTGGTATGGCCTGATCCTTTGTGCTTCTGCAATGTAAGAAGATTTGGGGCAAGAGGGGGAGATTAATTAAGTACAAGAGACCTTTGGCATTATTTGCTGCTGGGGTTGATATTTCTGGAAAAGAAGTTGCAAGCAGTCATTTTGCAGCTGCGGTTTCTCAATCCCTAAATTGTGACAAGCGGCCAGGAATGTGTTAGAAGGAAATTTATCCTCTGAAGTTCCACCTCATGCAGCCTTTGAGATTATTAAGGAATTAGAAGGAAGGATTAATGTTAAATTTGAGGCATAAGAACATCTTTTGTCTAAGTTGGAGGTTAAGATACCAACCATTGAGGAGGAATTACAAACTGAAAATTGGAATTAAACTACTCTAAATGAGCAGGTTTAAAGGGCTAAATATTGTCTGTAGCTTTGGTAAAAAATTGAGTCTCAACAGAAGACTAGAAGTGAGAGCTATTCACATTAAAATGATGAACTTGAGATTACTTGGCATGAAAGCCAAGGAGTGGATATTATTGAAATGAGAGATATAGTTTGAAAGTTGCATGAACCTTAAGTAGGATACACTCTAAGTATGATCTGCTATAAATAATGGAAAAAAAATTAAGAATACAGTAAAACTTCTTCCTCCCCTAAATGGAATATATTTGGCAAAGCCCTTGATGAGGTATTCAAAGCAATGACTGTGTTTTATTTTTTCTGGAGATCATGCAAAAGTGCTGACATAAATAAGGTACCGGTAGATAAGAAAACTAGGTTTCAACTTGAGCAGCGAGTATATATAATCTTAAATCTTTCACCCCCAAACTCAGATGAGGAGGTAAAAATTAAATATTTGTAAAGTATAACTGTATCTGACCTTTGCCGAAGAAGCCATTTTCATTGAATTATAGAATAGTAGGACTGGAAGGAACTTCAAGAGGTCTTTTGGTTCAGTCCCCTGCATTCAAGGCAGGACTAACTATTATCTAGATCTTCCCTGACAGGTATTTGTCTAATCTGCTCTTAAAAAATCTCCAATGATGGAGATTCCACAACCTCCCTGGGAAATTTATTCCAGTGCTTAACCACCCTGACAGCTGGGCAGTTTTTCCTACTGTCCTTGCAGCAATTTAAGCCCTTTGCTTCTTGTCCTATCCTCAGAAGTTAATGAGAACAAACTTTCTCCCTCCTCCTTGTAACAACCTTTTATGTACTTGAAAACTGTTATAATGTCCCTTCTCCATCTTCTCTTCTCCAGAAGCCCCCCCCCCGTCATAAATAGATAGCTAAGGGTTAATGTTTCTTTTACCTGTAAAGGGTTAACAATGGGAACCAAACACCTGACCAGAGGACCAATCAGGAAACCGGAATTCAAACGAGACCGACTGCGCTACTTCGTTGGTCTCTCCACAAATAAGTGCTTCTATCTCAAGCTTCTTCTACCTCTAACCAAAGGAGTATATAAAGAAACACACACTAGTATTGATGTATACATTTGTACCGCGGAATGTTTAAATTGGAATCTTGAATCAGACGTTATCAGATGCGAGCAGAGAGCGCGCGAATTCACTGATGCAGATTTTTTATTGTTTATGTTTTCTTTCTTTTATATAATACTTCTCTTTAAAATCTGCTGATTTTTCCGGTTAAGCAGGAACAATGGGAGGGGAAAAACTCTCTTGTGTTAGCTGACTAGTTGAATGCTGGCCTTCAGGAAGGGTAAATTGGCCCTCTGTTGGCATTCAAAGGAGTTTAAGTACAGTAATTGCCCAGGATAACACCAGGGAGGACAGCTGGGGATGATGATAAAAGAGAACAAAGAGGAGTGTTTTTTCCCTGGAGACGGTCCTGATCTTGGGGGTCTCTCCAGAGAAGGTTTGGGGAGACCAGAAGGGGGCCAAAACCCTGGAAATTTTGGATGGTGGCAGTGAGATCAGGTCCAAGCTGGAAATAAGCTTGGGGGAGTTTCATGCTAAGCACCCAGATTTTGGACGCTAAGGTCCAGATTTGGAACAGAGGCTTATTACACCCCCTCCTTTTTTTTCAATCTTTCCTCATAGGTCATGTTTTCTACACCTTGAATTCTTTTTCTTGCTTTTCTCTGGATGATCTCAATTTCTCCACATTTTTCCTCAAATGTGGCTCCCAGAACTGGACACAGTACTCCAAATGAGGCACAATCAGCGAAGAGTAGAGCGGGATAAATACTTCTTGTGTCTTGCTTACAGCACTCTTGCTAATGCATCCGAGAACACTGGTTGCTTTCTTTGCAATAATGTTACATCATTAACTCATATTTAGCTTGTGATCCACTATGAGCCCCAGATCTCTTTCTGCAGTACTCCTTCCTAGGCAGTCATTTTCCACTTTTTATGTGTGCAAGTGATTGTTCCTTCCTAAGTGGAGTACTTTCCATTTGTCCCTATTTAATTTCATCCTATTTACTTCAGACCATTTCTCCAGTTTGTCCAGATGATTTAGAATTATAATTCATCCTCCAAAGCACTTGCAACCCCTCCCAGTTTGGTATTGTCCACAAAATTTATAAGTGTACTTTCTGTGCCATTATCTAAATTATTGATGAAGATATTGAATAGAACCAGACCCAGGACAGGTCTCTGTGGGACCCCACTTGATATGCTCTTCCATGTTCACTCTGAACCACTGATAACTACTCTCTGGAAACAGTTCTCCAATCAGTTATGCACTCACCTTATAGTAGCTCCATCTAGCTTCATCATTGTCTTTCTGGATGGGATTAGTTCATTTAAATACATATATTTTAAAACCAAAATAATTTATTTTAAAGAAGATGCAAATTTAGCCTGGTTCAATAGCCTAAGGAAGAAGTGAATGCACTTTTGATAGAAAAGACAGTAATAATAATTTTTTGCTGAATTTTGAAGAGTGTGTTTTAAAAGTTGTGAAGATTTGCCCTACTTTACTCTGAATTTATTTTCTGAATTTTGGGCGGGATTATTTCTCAGACTGACTGAATTTGTTATATCTTTTAGTTAGACATTCAGATATTGGTATCACATCCTCATTCTTTAAAACAAACTCTCTTCTAGGAATCCAGTGGTGACTTCTTCTTTGATCCCTGTATCTGAGGACTTGACATTAAGTCCTGCATACAGTGTACTATTTCTTTTCTTTGGATTGCTGGAGTTTGTGATATTTTATATGGGCTCTGTTAACTTTCTTTTTTTAAATGTCCAAAATCTATAAAAGTAATGTTAATTAAGTAACATATTAAGGATTTCTTGCTAATATTACTCACTGAATTCATAAGATTTCTATAGAATTCTAAATATTATTGTGCATTTATACTCAAGTATCATCCAGAAGCCCCAGTCAGGCCCAGGGGCCAACTAGAAGCTGGATATACACAACATTAGGGCTCCATTGTGTTAGATTTTATACAAACATGCCATAAAATGACCCTTGCCCCCAAACAGATGACAAGTTAATTAACAGTTTAATTCCAACTTTGATTAAGCAATGTTTTCATAAAAACCAGCATCACAGGTGCTGGAAATAGAGGCCCTGGGGGTGTTGCCGCAGCCCCTGGCTTGAAGTAGAAATAACTTGAATACAGGGTTTCTGCCTTCAGCACCCCCACTATAAAAATTGTTCCAGCACCACTGACCAGCAGTATCCAAAATTTTAGCTAGCATGTGAGCTTATAATATATTTGAGCCATTGCATATTTCACTTCACTGAACAATCTAGTGACTCTCACAAAGATGCTTGGTCAGAAGCCAAGACACTCCTGATAAATTTAGAGGGCCATAAAGCAATATTGTCAGATTTCAAGAAAGGTAACAGAAGAGGAGCAAAATAGCCAGGAACAATAATAAATTTCAGGGACCACAAGACAGTGACTTGGGATTCATCCCCAAACATTCTTTATATGGGAGTTAAAAAATAATAATATTTTGTGTCAGTGTACGGGGGGATCTTGACAAAACAGTAAAGTTCCTGAACCACTACTGCTTATTGCTAAAAGTAGTCAAGCTAGCAAGCTGTAAGTGGGCCTATGCGTGATGGAGTCAGGAGGGGAGAAGATTTGGGTGCCACAGAAAGGGCAGCTTGATCTCGCATCCTTCCTGATGAGATCTCTGTTCAAATTGATGAGATATGCTTTTTAGAAAAACAGGAAGCTTGTCTATATGTGCCCTCAGGAATGTGTCTGTCAGGGCCTCAAGGCATGCAAACTCTGGGAAAAAAAAAACATCAGGTTAATTGATGATCAGAAGGAAACCTCTTGCTTAACTTTTGAAATTGCTTGCTTAACAAGTTTTCTTTGAGTGATGTGTTTATTGTTATACTAATGAATAAATAAGGGAAGAAAGTTTTGGGTAGTTGAACTCTTCAGAGACTTTCCCTCTGGACACATCTTGTGGTCCCCACCGGCAGATGGAAGATTGGCCATCGGAAGACTGCTGCTGTGCCACTTGATATTCACACCCAACTTTGGTAATTATTGAGGATTAGGGGTGTTTTACTAATGTGTTGCAGACATGTGTAGGTGCTTGAGACTAACTAAAGTATAGCTTTAAGTGAAAGCACTTTTGTGTTCTGTTTCTGCCAACCACCTTTTTTTGTGTCGAGTTCAGTGTTTAACAAAACTGGTGTGTAAACCTTAGTAACATTTCACAAGTAGGGTTTCTTCATCTCAGAGATATTGAAATGATTTGCTCAAAGCCACGCAAATCAATGGCAGAGTTGAGAATAAAATTAGTTTATTCTGGTCCCTAGTTCCATGTTCAGTCCACTAGACTACAGCAGTTGATATAGGTGCAGCAAGATCCCGTTTACCACAGCAGGTGAGATCCTTTGCAGTGTTGGATTCAAAAGAGCTTGAGTTGAGGAGCTGCTGCAACTGCTTTTCTGTTCATCTCAGCACAGTCCATTGTGTGATGCTTGATGTGCGTCACCGAAGGTCTGTGAGCAGTCCTGTTTCCTAAAGTTTGGATTTAAAATCAGCTAGTCCTTGAGTTATATTCCTTCCAGTTAGATGACTGGCTTTTCAGTAACTGATTTTTCTATACTGGTAACTATATTGGTTTTCCTGTTTGGCAGGACTTTTTGTCTGCCGCTTTTCTGGTTTACCAGTCTTTTGCCACTAGAAAAATATCACATCTTTGTTCTGGTCGTGTTTTAGCAAACATCAGTTCTGGCATGTGGAGGTTAATTGGACAAATCCTGGACCTTGCACAAACCCTGAGAAAATCGACTTTGCCCACAAGTGTTTTCTGTGAGAACAGTGGAGCACAAACAGCTTTAATAACAGCATCTGTGCCTTCTGCTAGTGACATCCCCTCAGTATCTGGCTTACATAATCCCCTACTGGCCGTGTCTCCAGTATTGCACATCCCTGTTGTTTCCCTTCTGCATCCCCCTGTGCAGTGGTAGAGCTAAAGTTGCAAAGCCCCTTTGCAGCTTCCCTGTGGTTGAGAGGCCTCATGCAGCAGAACCATGCTAATTCCACCCTTGAGACATTCCGTTACCTCCTACACTCTCCAGGATTTGGCCCAATGATTGAGCTAGTCTCTTTCAGAACTGAAATACTGGTTTCAGATCAGAGCATCAGCCTTACTTTGTAAACATTAAAGAGATGTTGTTTAGATATTAAACATTAAAGTCTATGGGGTGGTTAAATCTGTATTAATACAGCATATAAACTAGTTTATTAAAAGTCTTTTACACTGAATTCCCATAACTACCAGTGTCATGGGTCACCAAGATGGCTGTCACCATCAGGACTCAGGAGACTGAGAGTTAACAATTGTGATGAATAAAAAATGTACAGTAGTCATGTTAAAACACATACCACTAATTCTCATAGTGATTAATTAACACTGCAAATCCAGTGATCTTTCCCCTCTTCACAGCAAAAAATGTAAGAACAAAGTTTTGAAATGAGGACCCTGCTGACTAAGGCTTTATTGCTTTTCCAAAACATTTAATATAATAGAATACAATATGATCAACCCTGCAATTAAAAACTAGATCATGGGAATAATTGAACGAACTATACTTTATGATGCACTCTCCTCCTTGCTTTTGAATTGCGGCTGCATTTTCAAAAGGGTCCCATTTTAGGCACTTAAATGAGGGCCACATTTTAGAAGGAGCTTAATACCCCTTCAGTGTCGTCATCACACTACTGGCCTGGCTAATTAATGTAATGCTTAAATGGGAGCTGAGCTGTTTTGAAAATCTGGCCCTGAGTATGCAGAGCAGTACTTGAATTAGCTGATCTGGCCTTTCTGGTTGTATCACTTATGTTCAGTTCTAAGAGTGCACAGCTGGGTTCTCATAATTGAAAAATAGTAAAAAATCCCTTCGGCTAGTTGTGAAGTGTGGATGGGATAGGTAATAAGGGAGGGAAAATAATAAAGGGAGCCTTGGGGCAAGAAAGGGGGCATTCTGAGACAAAAGACAAGGATTCAGTAGAAGACAGTGACAGTTGTAAACTGACCACGAGTGCCAGGCTATTTATTTTTTTTACAAGCCACAGCTTTTTTTACCAACAAACGTATTCAGTATATGTTCTTGTTAGAGCTGGTGAGAAAATGAAATTTCTGTTCCATGGTAAATTCCAACATTTCAGATTTTGTTTTGTTCTCAGTCCAAACCAAAAAGCTAAAATTTAGATATTTTCCATGGAATGAAAATTCCAAAAAGTGTCTGTCTGAGACCATCAAAACATTTTGGTTTGATAATGTCAAATCATTCTGTTTCAATATGATAAAAATGTTTTCCTACTTTAATATGTTAAATATAAAATATTAAATATATTATAAAAATCTAAATAACATGAATCAACATGAGAAAATCAAATAAAACATTTTATTGAAATGAGAAATTCAAAATGATTCCTTTTGACTTTTTCCCTCATAGAAAATTTTATCAAAATCGACACTTTCCTGTGAAAGGTCTCAATTTTGACACAACTCCATTTTTTAGCAGAAAATGTTCACATTGAAAAATTTACAGTCAGCTCTAATTCTTTCCGATCATTGTGATATCTGGGCACCTATCCCATTACAGGATGTTCATGAATAAACTACTGCTGCTCTTCTTGAGTGGCTGAAGAAATGAAGTCCAGCATTCTCATATTTTGCATCAGTAAGCTACCGCTGTCCCCCTTGTTAAAGCTTTATTGCTACATTAGCATGATTATACTATATTTTCATAGGCAGTACAAAGTTTATACAAATTGGTAGGAGTATTTTGCAGAATGTAAATTTTCAGATTACTGCATTGAGCAAATTCATCTTCATTTGAATAAAATTGTAACTAGATTATAGAGGTGGGTCCAGACCAAAACCTCATCAAATGAAATATCTCTGCACCATTGATGAGAGAAGTTGGAGATCCAAACCCATATCAATCTATAAATTATATGGATGAAGCCTATCTACCAAGGCCACCCAGAGGATTCAGGGGGCCTGGGGCAAAGCAGGGGAGCGGACATAAAAAAGGTGCCACGCGCTGCGGCGCTTGTACTCACCAGGCAGTGCTCTGAGTCTGCGGCGGCGGGGGTGGCGGGTCCTTCACTCACTCTGCGTCTTCAGCAGTACTGAAGGACCCACCGCCGAAGTGTCGCTGAAGACCCAGACCGCCACCGGGTGAGTAGCCAGGCAAGGGATTCAAAGGCCAGGGCTCAAGGGTCCCCTGCCGGGCCCGGGACCTGGGGCAAATTGCCCCACTTGCCCCCCCCCCCCGTGTAACCCTTCTATCTACTAAGCTGAACCAAACAAAATGTAGCATGTGAACCAACATCCTGGATCCATATATCCTTTGAGTCCACTCCAGCCTTACAGCCTCACAAATTGAATAAACAATTTAAATAAGGCCAGCTCAAAATCAACAATAGCTAGGATGAAATTACTAGGGCTATCTATTTACATGCTTTAAAGCATAAAACATTCATAATCGTTGGTCAAGGAGAAATTCCCCTGTGCCCGTTTTGCACAGTGTTTGCATCATGGGTGAATTGAGAGTCTTGGAAGCATCCAACATTGGCCAATACTAGAAACAAAGTACCAAACTATATGGACTGTTGTCTTGTTTCTTTGTGTCACTTCTTACTTTGTGTCTACAATCAATTCATATCAGTAGCTGTGTTGTTTTCACTATATTACTGACTGTCACAGGGTAGCTGGGCCTTCCAAAGAGAGCGAGGTCTCAGCCCACCTGTAACAGAGCTGATTTGTCTACCTAGGTGGAGAGAATGAATCAAGTCAAAAGACAAGTGGTCTTATGACTAAACAAAGTATCTGATGTAAAAGAAAAGAGACCTGTGAACAGCCAAAGAGGGAACTGTAGAGAGAGACAGAGAGTCTCCTGCAGTTGTCCCTGAAGGAGGCAGTTGGGGCTTGGTAGAAAGACTCAGCTGGAAGTTTTGTTTTCCTTTTGTGGAGAAGGCAAAGAAGGAACGCCAGCTCATGTGTCTTATCTCAAGGTTTAGAGAACAGAGAAGGAGACAGTACTTACAGAGGAAGGTCTATATCCCATTTAAGGCAGGAGTGGAAGACCTTTTTGTGTAAGTATAACCAGACCCCAAGAAGGGCTGTCATTGGACTTGGGAAAGCTTCTTTTTGAGTTAGTCAAGAACCAAGGGGGAAAACTGAGGCAGGGTGCTACAGAGAGGACATGTCGGATGTGGTTGACCCAGTTACCTTGAGCTTCTTTCTGATTGATTAAACAGAGGTGCCAGCCATAGTTGTCCTTATAAAGCAAAGTGAAGGTATGAAGCAAAAAAAGATAAAAGGGATAGAAAATGCTATGATGCAGTCAAAGAAGTAAAGTAAGGTCATCATGAATATTAGAACAATGAGGCAGAAGAGGGAAATTCAGCTAGCCCGGAGAGAGCCTAAAGGCATCGCAAGTCAACTTGTAACAGTTATTCAGATAACAAACTAGTCTTCAGATTTTTAATCGTCTAGAAATCTGATCCACTAAATGCAGGTCCCAAGCCACCACGTAATTGGGAATAAGAGTATCCCCAGAAGTGGAGTAGTCTTTTTTTCTATTTTATTTTACAACTACATCTCCTTTCCTTTGCTTATTCTCTTTTGTATTCCATTTCCATTATGTGTAGTTTGCTCTTTGCTACTTTTGTATGTTTTTCTGCTTCTGTGGCATCTTTCTCTCTCCTCTTTTTTTTTATTCTTTTTTTCCTCCACTATGTCTTTGCCAAGGTTGTCATCTTCCCACTCTCTTTCTTTCTTTCTCTGTCCTCCACTTCCTTCTTTACTTATTTTCTGTTCTTTCCACTTCTTGTTTCTTTTTCCTTCATCTCTGACTCTCACCCGTCCACACTCTGAGTCACATTTCTTCTTTGCTGCCTTTTCTCCTTCCTCTTCCTAGACTCCTTTTTCTCTTCCAACTATGGTAGAAATATTTGAGAGATCAGCTGTGTCGATGTATTTTTTAGTAGTAAAGAGATCAAGCTACAACATTCAGACTAGTAAAATAAAGTTCTTGGATGGAATTAGACAAATTTCCCAAATGATTCTCCTCTTTGAGTCTGGGACATAAGATATTCAAAATCTTTTAACACTATCTTGAAAAATGCTTTTCTGGTTGTCGTATCAATCTTCAGCAGAAAATAAGACCACAATGTCAGCACCCAAGTCTGCTTTTAAGGATAATATGTTTTGGCAATTTGACTCAAATTATACCAGGTTAAGATTTTATTTATTTGTTTTACGGTAGTAGTCAGAGTTCCCAAAAGAGATTGAGAATTTATTGTAGTAGGCACTTGTAAAACCAAGTGAAAGAACTCTCTGCCCCAAAGAATTTACAATATAAATAGACAAGACAAAGGGAAGGGAAGGGAAACAGAAGCACAGAGATGGGAAATGACTTGTCTAAGGTCACACAGCAGGTCAGTAGCAAAGCAGGGAAGAGAACTTGGGTCTTCAGATTCCGAGTCCAGTGCCTTTTGGACCATGCTCCCTCTCTATGAGATGAAAACACTTCTCTTCATATATAATCCTCTTTCCTCCCCCACTTTGTGCTGCTCTCATGCAGTCTTTATCCTTCACTGTTAAAAACATCACATATAGAATGTCACAAAAAGCAATTGCTAGGGATTAGAACTACTGTCTTGAGTAGCTTCAAGTGCCTACAAACTTAAAAGGGATACGAAACAGCTTTAGTTTTTACAGAAAGCTTAATCTTTTCTATCAAGAATAGATTTTAATAAAGAAGATAGCATTGCTTTAGGGCTAACCCCTTCAAAGACATAATATCCTTAAATAACATTCTTTTAGAAATATCCTCAGCTATTTCACTCTTGTGATGGAATATCCCACTTTTGATTAGATCTCCACCTAAAGCTTTACTACCGTTTTCAGCCAGAACAGTGACTAATTTGTCCATTAGAGGCTTACATTCGGTGTCAGATTTTTCTGCATCCATCTCCCATGTAGGCCTTTGGGGTGAAATGCTGGCCCCACTGAAGTCAATGACAAAAACGCCCCATTGACTAAAACCGGACTCAAATTTCACCCTTGATGTCTGAGAGTCAGTTTTGAGTTCTACATTCTTCGTATTCTGGAAAATGAAGTTCACGTGAATAGCATCTACTACAGACTAGGCCCAAGAAACAGCCCCACAAGTGATTGCATAATGAGTTTTTGTCTTTTGGCAAGTGGGAAAGCAAGGACTGTTTAACACCCACACTCCTTCCCAGCTATGGAAAGAATATTATCCTCTATTAATTTCTACAGGTCAGTTCCATAAGGGACTCCTGTTTTGAGCAACACCAGTCTCTTTCAACAAGAAGTGATTAGAGGTAAGTCATTTCTCCAGTGCTCCAGCCTCCCACAAATATTACAGTGATTACTTGGAACTCACTGGGAAAGCTCAACAAAAAGAGACCGAAATAAATCGAGTGGCGTTTGGTAAATCAAGAGACAACGCCCAATAAAAAGGGTAACCAGCTCAAGTAAAGAGACCAATGAAGCAAAGCCCTGGAATGAAGGACAGTTTCAAGACCAGCGATGTTGAACAACTGGCTATTTTGCAGTCATCTTATTGATATGGTAACTTGAGCTTTTTTGCTTTCAATTAGGCAAGGCACTGCCTAGGATTCCAACTTTGTTTAGTGTGTGTGTTTTATGTTTATATAAAAATTGGTGCATATTGAGTTTTATCTGGGTGCAGTCTACTCAGTTAGAGGACTGGAGGGAAAAAAAGTGGCGTGTTAAACAGAAAACAAGTAGTGATTGACACATGACTCCTGCATGCCTCAACATCGTTGTCAGTGTTCTGCCAACCAGACTTTCCAGATGTTATTGAGGGTGAGAGATCTGGACATCTGTAAGCTTGTAAGTTCCCTGAGCTTGCTTGAGTGGAACAAAGCTGTCATAGACTCAGATGAACTGCCGGCTTCAGGAGTGGACTTTGGAGTGTGTATGGAGGTAGTAAGGGGGCTTCTGTGAAAGAAAGGAGGGAAGAAATGGAAGCTAGTTTTTGTGTCTCTTGTCCCTCAATTAAAAATAGTCAGGAGGGGAATTCTCATGAGAGTTCCAAGGGTTAAAGTAATTGCATTGTGCACAGGACGTCAGGTTGTCTCAGTTTAAACATTAAAGGACAGGTAACAGGAAAGAGCCATGTATGCCTGCTTTATATATTGGAGAAATTGTTCATTCATGTGAAATGTTGACCTCTGTCATCCTGCCAAGCTGACTGGGCCCAAGGGTGAGCTGCTGCTCAAGCGTTGGTTGCAAAAGTTAATGCTGCCAGGGGAGTACTTTAAAAGGACGCTGTCAGGTTGGTGTACCCAAAATCTGACCTACCCTTTTTTCCCTTCCCCTTACATATATTTGAAAAGTTCATGTCATTCTTTTCTGAGTCTTTTTTCCTCCAAAAGAAAATGCTTCAATTGCTATCTGAAAAGAGGTTCGGAAGGAGAGTCTATGAGATTCTAGTATTCAGAGCATGGAAATACAGATGCTATGAAGGGGGAAATTCTGGAATGGTACTTGAAGGAGGTGGATACATTTTGTTAGTAAATTATTAAAAATGGTAGATTAAAATTGAAATGAAACTATCAACTGGAGTCCACAACTAACTTCCAAAAGAGGTGGTGAAATCACTATTTTATTTTAGTAGCATCATAGCTATGCATGGTGGGTCTTAGACAGAAATAAAAGTACTGGCCTTACTCTAAACAGATCCCTCCCTCTAAACCGCAGCTTGGCTTGATGACCTCTTATTATAAATTGGTTATTATATTACTATTATTTCTGTACTATGCTGGTACCCAAAGGTGTCAATCAAGATCAGAGCCTTGCTGTGCTGGGTGCTGTACAAACATACAGGTAGACACAGTCCCTGACCCGAAGCATTTGCAATCCAATTAGAAATGAAATGTGACAGGTAAATGTAATCGGTGGGAGAAAGGGTGGGAGAAAGAGTAAAGGAAATAAGATCATATGGTTAGCGAATTAGCTATTGTTTAAGTTGATGATTTCCTTTGGTTCAAATCAGAATCTCAAAATGAAAGCCTTGAACTTTCTGAGGCTTGTAGAATCCTGCAAAAACTCAGAGGGGTCCCAGAGAAGGTGTTATAGGATCACATTGTAGCATAATGCATATGCACAAAAGGAGCAGGTTAAAGTTGCATGGTCAGTCTTAACTTTGGCATTTCGAGACTTTCATACCCTGCATCATCTTCCATGTGGAACTAAGGTAGTTCTCCTGGCTCCTCTTCTATAGAACATGGGCACCACAGAGACTCTTTAATCTTCAAGGCTAGGGTAAGGACCACAGAGAAATCTTTGGAGTGAACGGAGAAAAGGGTTGGGGAGGGACGATTCTTTACCACTCCAGCATATAGTCTGGCTACTCTGGCTGTGTGCTAGGAATGGGATTGTGAGTTAATATCCTTGAGAGAGGCATCGCATTCTAGTAGAGAGCATACTAATGATGTTGCCTGTTAAAAATAGTACCCTTAAAAACCAAAAATATTAACAATCTTTTTTTAGTCTATCTTACAATTCTCTACCTAGCAATGCTGCTTCATATCCAGCAAAGAAGAATGAGAAATCAAAGCATCACCAAAGAAGTTGTTCTAGTTAACAGACACTCTGCTTGCTGCCAACAAGGATTTAGTGCTTATCTCTATTACAACCCTCTGAAGCTAATTGTATAGTTGTGATAATAGTGCCCTCCAGAGGAATTTTGAAGGAATTAGTTTGAGTAGCTAACACAAAAGATGGTATAAAAGTTGATGCGAAATCAAAATGGAATACAGTATAAAAGTAAAGATAGTTGACCCTTTGAAAAAAAAAAGTGCTATCTTAAAGGCTTACAAATACAACTGTATCACTGAGCCTAGTTATAATAGGTTACCCCATAACAAGGTTATGGACATGAGGGCTGCAAAACTCCAACTGAAATAAAAAATTAGAGTACCACAGTGGAGAATCAAGCCACTGATTCTAATTTGTAGTGAGACTGGATTTAACCGCGTTTTGTAACAGGCTACAGTCTCTGTCTAGGCTGTTTTGACTTATAGCCATGGTTGTGCTTGTGAACTTGCCCCGGTCTACAATTGTGAAGAGCAGTAAATGCAAATATTCACAAAAAAAGGAGCTTATTTTGGTGCCAAAGATATTTCACTTACTGTATCTCCATAATGTGGTTGCAAATTATTAAACCTTTTGATTTCTTACATCTTTGCAATGACTGTTACTGCCACTTTAAGGTTTTTCATTTGTTTACTAAACTTAGATATTGATACTGGGTCTGTGCACATTAGCTGTGTCATTCTCAGCAAGCAAAACAACATCTGTATCTCATGTCATCCGAAGTTTTCTGCAGCCTTTTCTTCCAAAGAAAGTGATGTTTTGTAGTAATGCATTGTGACACTAACCCTGGAAGGGCACATGTTATTGCAGCACATGTGGCATCTTATTTTAGATCATATAGGAGATACAGTCAATGCTTCAATATGATAGGCGACCTTAAAGGCAGAGTTTCAAACAAACTGTACAATTTCCTTGCTTTGGAGGCTCAGGATGGCTAGGGATGGCTGAATTGGTTTGGTTAAAATTTAGACTCAGTCTGAAACTTCACCAAAAATGCAAATCAAATCCGAACTGTGTGAGATTGTGGGGAACTCTGTATTCATTTATTAGGGGATTGGAGCAAGAAGGATGTGACGTTCACAGTAGGTTTGTCTGTAACAGGAGCATAGCCCACAGTGTAAAATTTCTGCAAAATCTGTGTTTCTCAATTTGTCTGCAACTCTTCTCTTGCAGGGACATAGATAACACATAGCCCAGTGAGGCCCATGTGAGAAGAGAATAAAACTGAGGACAGGGAAACAACCAAACTCTACTGTGACAGGTTGGATCACAGAAAGCCCCGGCGAGCTGCCACCCAATGTTCCAAGACTACTTCTGCCCCCTGCTTTCCCTGCCAACTGCACCCTGTCCTGCTGAGCCAGACACTCCCGTCTGCTCCAATACAGACCCAGGGTCTGAATTACTTGCCCCAAAGCTGTAGGTTTACCCCAAAGCAGCTAAAAGAAGTGTTCCGGTCTTTAACACTTAGATGCCCAACTTCCAATGGGGTCTAAACCCAAATAAATCCATTTTTACCCTATATAAAGCTTATACAGGGTAAACTCATAAATTGTTCACCCTCTATAACTCTGATAGAGAGAGATGCACAGCTGTTTGCTCCCCCAGGTAATTAATACATACTCTGAGTAAATTAATAAGTAAAAAGTGATTTTATTAAATACAGAAAGTAGGATTTAAGTGGTTCCAAGTAGTAACAGACAGAACAAAGTAAGTCACCAAACAAAATAAAATGCATAAATCTATGTGTAATCAAACTGAATACAGATAATCTCACCCTCAGAGATGCTTCAGTAAGTTTTTTCCTCAGACTGGACACCTTACAGGCCTGGACACAATTCTTTCCCCTCTTGTTCCAGCTCAGGTGGTAGCTAGGGGATTCTTCATGATGGTTCTTCTCTTTAGCCAGCTGAAGACAACATGAAGGGGTTTCCCAGGGGTTTAAATAGACTTTCTCTTGTGGGTGGAGATCCCCTTCTTGCTCCTATACAAAGTCCAGCTCCAAGATGGAGTTTAGAAATCACCTGGGGAAGTCACATGTCCATGCATGACTCACAGTTTTTACAGGTAGCACCCATTGTTTACATGCTACCTTGAACGTCCTCAAGTAGACTTCTTATGTGGATTGGAGCATTCCAAGATCCATGGTCCTTTAAGTGTTTCTTGATTAGGTTCTTAATTTCAACATTCCTTTCTCCAGGAACTGACCAAATGCTCTACGAAGGTTATTTAGAAATCAAGCCAGTACACAGCCAACATTCATAACATTGAATACAAAAATGATATATGCATGCAAATAGGATTAATACATTCAGTAGATCATAATTTTTATGGAGATGTTACATGGCATCTGTAGCATAAAACACATTCTAAGCATATTTCCATAGAGCCTTTTGGGAGGTACCATCACATAAAATTTCTGCAAAGTCTGTGTTTCTCGATTTCTGTGTAGCTTTTCTCTTGTAGGGATGCGGATAACACATAGCCAGTGAGGCCCATGTGAGAAGAGAATAAAACTGGGGACAGGGAAACAACCAAACTCTACATTTTACTAGTCTCCCACTTTCTCCTGCAGCTGTGGGTAAAGCAGTAGGCAGCTCTTTGAACCCCTCCTGCTTTCCCATCCTGCCTTTGAGGCAACCTTTAATACAGCCGTCCCTAGGAACAGCTGGTTGGTACAGGAGCGTAAATTCAACCAGTCATCTTTGTTCCAGTAGCCCGTTGGGGCACAAACAAGAGCAGCATCAATGTATGCCCATATTCTGGTGAGCATTAGCCTTAGTATAACTCCCACTCTCATCATTCCTGCCTAGCATAGGAGTAATCTGTGCAGGTGCCCCTGCTGCGGAAGTTAATGTCTGCCCATAAAAATGTAGGCCATTTCCCCTAGCTGCTAAATCCCATCACACAATACCCTTCCATGACTTAGAGCCTGTGAAGTAGTCAGTAAGATTTTGGGGACCCAGAAGTTGGGGGTCAGTAGCTCCTTCCTGTTGGATGTCATAATATGTCAGAGGTATAGTGTGATACCTGGGGAAATAGATTCACGTCATGGAATTTCTTTTTCTCTCACATTTTCTTTTAGTTTCTTAACCTAAAAGATTTTCTGTCCAAAATCTTCCATTAGGGGAATGTTAAAACTGCATGACCAAGACCTCAAAATTCAGGAAATAAAAAGCTAAGATTGCAAGTCAAACCTTAACTTGCTCCTTAACTGTGTGTATGACAACAGTCTTTAATTACATGATCACACAGTTTCTGAAATGGGAAGACAGAAGTTTTGCTACACTTTGTTTCACATAACAGCTGGTAGTACCAGGTATTACTTTGTTTATTCCAGGCAAACAATCCCTAAGAGTCATTTATTTGAAAAAGTGAACAGTAAACCATTGTTGCATCTTATACAGCAGGTAACATTTAATAAGAAGGAATTGTGAACAGGTGCTGGCATGAATAGCCTAATCTAAATATGCAGCTAAATTAACTTTGTATTTAGATGACTCAGTTCCTGAATCACACCTAAAGATCTCTGAGGTCCTAAATTTTAAAGAAATTGCATACATGGCTGCTGACTAAATTTTTAAAATAAGGGGCATAAAGAGATTTTACAAGACACAACAACTCTAAGTTATGTGGGATAATTATGACAATGAAATTAACATAAATATACAAGAATGGAGAAAAATACAAGAGACTAGATGTGTTAGGTTATAGAATTTTTTTATGATGTTCTATAGTAGTATGTGGGAAATATGTAATCACATAACTGTGAATTCAGAATAGGACAGGGTTAACTGTGTGCAAGTAAGCTTAACCTCTGGAAGTAGGATGCTTTTGATGTTAAGCTTGAAAGTTTATTGATGTATTTTCTTTGGCTGATAAACAGTGGAATCAGTTCTCCTCTCCAGGCAGGTTTACATTGGTATAATTTCACTGACTTCAGAGGCACTGCTCTCGATTTACCTCTGTGCTACTGAGCAGAATTAGGCCCAATATTTTATCAGAAAAGTGTGTGTGCACCTTTATAATACTTTTCAGTAACTGATCCTGCATGTCAGGTGAACCTATGCTCTACTCCATGCAGAACTTAAAGGGAGGGGTCAAAAGTAACTTTATGCCACTTCTGGAGCCACTCTGGCTGGTTCCAAGGCCCTGGCACAGCGCAGAACACTCTCAAGGCTCCCCTAAATTATAACCAACTGTCTATGTCCCAACAGCCTGATCTGGCAGCTGGGAATAACCAAGGGCAGTGGTGCTCTTTCCATGTCCCCTATGCTGGAAGTTGTGAGGGTGGCAGAGAGTTTCTATATGAATCACAGAATATCAGGGTTGGGAGGGACCTCAGGAGGTCATCTAGTCCAATCCCCTGCTCAAAGCAGGATCAATCCCCAATTAAATCCCCAAATTGCCCCCTCAGGGATTGAACTCACAACCCTGGGTTTAGCAGGCCAATGCTCAAATAGAAAGATCCCCAATGTGGATAATCTCTCTATGCTGGGGAAATTCCTCAGAGACCATCTTTACCACCCCTTGCTCCAGCAGGTCCAACACAAAGGGGTTGTAGGACAAGGATGAAGAGAAAAAAGTCTGCAGCAGTTGCTATGGAGCTTCTCTTTACAATGTGCTGGTATCAGAAAATCATGGTTTTGTATTTGCACAGTATCCGATACGAGGAATTTACTGAAGGTCAACAAATCCCATTGAGTACTGTAGAATGACATAGCTGAATTTCACAGGAAGCCATTGAGCAGACACACTGGAATGAGTGATCTGGAAAGAACAGCATAAGAAAACAGAGTAGAAAACTGCATAAGGTAAGAAATGAAAATTAAAGCAGATTGGAATTTGAGATAGACCTGAACCAGAGCTCTGGATCCAAACATCCCTGAATTTTGGGAATGTTTGGCTCTTGATCTGAACCTTGTGCTTGGGCCAATCTCTTTCTGAAACGTATGATCTTAAATAGTGGATTACTTACATTTAGTTAAAGCTAAATTTGGTTCTCTTGCATGCCACTGTTGTGTTAACTGCATATTTAAGGATGTTTGTGGCGATTTTCTACTTGCATTTCAGTGTTTACTTTCTCAACAATCTGATCTTTTAAAGCTGTAATCATTTTTACCAGAAAAACAACTTTGTACATAAGAGCTACTATCCCTTTTTAGGAGATCAAGGTACATAGATATGAAAACAAAAGAGGAGATTAAAATCCATTGTTCTTCATATTCAGTCATGACTAATTCGGCAACCTTGTGCATGCGGAGTATGCCCTTGAAAAGCCATATGGCTCAAAAATAATAGGTGCCTTTGGTGACTTACTCTGTATTTAGGGCTGTGTGTGAAAGAAATATCTGGAACATTTTTCCTAATAAAGTGAAATGTACAAATTCTGTTTCTTTGTCAGTGTCATGAAAAAATGAAGGTTGTGGCTCTTCACTAGAGTGATTGAGAGTGAAAAGCTGCTCTGGGAAGTCAAAGCTCCATTTTTCCCCATCATGCAAAATGCTCTCATTGATTTCAGTGGGTAATGAGTCACTCCGTCAATGACGCACCATAATATTGTATTTGTTTGTCCTTGTATTTTTCTTGTTATTAGTTTTTTCCTGTAATGCCCACACTCTTCTAAGCCCTTACCAAAGAGTGAAGAAAGCATGATCTCTGCCCTAAGAAGCTCACAGTCTAAACAGCCACTAAAATAGGGGAAAGAGTACAACATAACCAGAGTGATCAAGGTGGCAATTGGCCACTTCTTGGTAATATAACTTTGTGTGTTCACCAGGAAATAAAACCCCTGTTTTTTCTATGTGAGTTTGCCAATACATAGTAACTGCCCCACATACAGTGATACTTAGGGTGTGTCTACACTGTAATACAACACCAGCAGCTGGTTGTGGGAACTCTGGCTGTGGGGCTATTAAATTGCAGTGTAAATGTCAGGGCTCAGGCTGAAGCTTGTGACGGCGGAGGATCCCAGATCCTAGTTTCCAGCCCATATGTCTACACTGCAGTTTTATCACTCCCCCCAGCCCAAGCCCCACAAGCAAACGTCAGCTAACATGGGCCTGCCACAGGTGTTTTTACTGCAATGTAGACATACCCTTAGAGGCATTGATCCAAGGGAAGTGGTATTGCACCACCTACAAAGCAATGTCTCAGCTCTTTTTCATAGAGGTTGGTCTTCAGACAGGGGACACATTTGAGAAGGGCCAGCGCAGACATTATGGCATTCCTGGTAGCCAAAGGCCCAAATGACACATTACCCCCTGTACCTGTGATGGTGTTGGATCATGTTCCTGGCTTCAGAGTTTTGAACCAGTGACAGTAGGTGGCACTAAAGAACAGCAACATGTTAATCTGTTGTGAAGTGGAGCAGATGTTTGTTCAGCAGCTCTGAGTTTAGTTAGATTTCTAGCACCACAGATTGTAGAAATTCTCCAGTGCACTTCCTCTGTGAACATCTTACACTTGGAGTCCTTTCCACAGTCTTAATCTATGCAGATGCCCTGCTTTCAGAGAATGGAAGTTACTGGGGGACCCAGCTTTTGGGGAATGTAGCGGGGTGCTTACCCCACTCCTGCCCTGAAGGGCTTAAAACAGCCTTGGGAGAGGGCTGTGGCAGGGAAAGAGCTACTAGGCTGATTGGGGAAGCAGCTGCAGCTGGGCCATGCCCCAATCAGCCTCAGCTGGCCCTATATAAGAGGGTGGGAGCAAAGCACTCAGTAGTCTCTCTCTCTTTGTGTTCAGAGGGAGAAGGGCCTGGCTGCAGGGAGCTTAACTAGGTACCTGGAGGGGACCAGGGCTGGGAACAGGCTGAGGGAGCCAGGGAGGCTCTGGCCTAGGAAAGCCCTAGGCTGCAGGCCTGGTGAGGCCTATTAAGTACTGGGGTTGCAAAGGGGCAGGCAAAGGCAGCAGGTCCAACCCTCCTTGCCTATGATGAGTGGCTTGTACACTGCAGTCTGCCTCAGCGAACGGGGGCTAAGTGGTGACTGGCAGTAGCCAAGACTGAGGCAAGGTGAGGATAGGGGGTTCCCCTGGAAGGGGAGACCCTGAGATTGGGAGTTACTGCCAGAGGGGCAGCACCCCAGAGAAGAGGCATTGGGGTCCTGGGAGGGACATGGGGCCAGTGGTAAGGTGGAGCACAGCCCTACAGAGGGTGCTCTGACTGCTGGAGAGCTAATTCCCAAGAGAGACCAGCAGGAGGTGCCACAGGGGTGAGTCCACTCGCTTACAGGTAAGCATTACTGAATGGGATAAATTTGAAGAATGTCGGTGTTTCATTTTAGGGTGTAAACAAAACATTTAGCAGCTCTTCACTTGCTGCTGGGATTTTGTCACATTTACGATTAACATCAAATAGGAAAAGCTAAATCAAAGGAATGATTCTCTTTGTTTGACTTGGTTTCCTGACATCCCAGCCCAGTTTGACTCCTGGTGTCTTACTTGTGATCCTGATCTCTGGTTTGTCTCCTGCCTCTGACCTTCTGGTATCCTGATCCGGCCTGAATCTGGTTACTGATTTGTAGTTCTGCTCTAAAGTTTGTCTCCTGCTTCTGATCTCCTGGTAAACTGACCCAGCTTATGCTTGATTCCCATCATGTGACTATGGACTCTTCACCACTGACCACAGCTCTGGCTAGCCATGACACACCACCACATAATGTCAAGTTCTGTGACAACAGCCATCAAAATTGGTGATCTTTCTTTTCTTTAACCACTGGTAATATATACAACACAAATGCCAGAAAACAGTTCGTGGTATGCATAGGGCAGCTCAGGGCTTTGGGAACATATAAGAACTAATGTACTACCTAGCTCCTAAAGACTAAATCTTGCCCTTCAGTAAATTCTTTCAACTCCCATTGATTTCAGTGACAGCCACAAACATAGGGCAGAGTTTTCCCCATGTTTATCAAATTCTTATTCCATTCAGTTGGTATCAGATATAGAACATCTATAATTAGTACCCTTAGGCATTTTATCCTATTGTGTTCAAGGATACTGCAAGACTTTTTCTAATTGAAATGCTGTTTAGTTTTTACTAACACACTCTCACGCTCTGCAAAGAACCTTTCGTGCATGTAAGAATCATGGAGTTGATTAAGCTCTTGGTTTTACGCGAATTCTGGATAGGCGCCTAAACCAGATAATCTCTACCTTCAAAGTGCAGGTCTGCAACATGGAGTGTGGAGGCATATAGTCACTTTGGGAACCCCCTGAGGGGACTATGGATGGAACAGCCTCTGATACTCTCTTTTTATGGAGAACAGCCTTGGCTTCCCTGTGTGAGGCCAAATATTCTGGCTAGTGTGCAGGGCTGCATGGTTGGGTTATGACTCACCTTGTACCCCTTTAAGGAAGCTAGCACCATTGTCAGCACTAGCCTTGAACTGTTCCTGTGCTTCCTGAGTGCAGGGGACTGTGTTAGTGATAAGCCCACAGTTTATTTTCTCCTCCACTGCAACCCCTTTACAGCAACTCAGCAAATAATGAGGCTGCAAAGCTTTTGCTTAACCAGTCCTTGGGAAATACCCCAGCAGAAGAGAGGTTGCCCAATTAGCCCTGCCCCACCTGCACCCTGGGCAACAGGAAGCCACCTTAGAGAGAGGCTGCTTGCTACCCAGGAATTGTGTACCTCATGTTATTGCCTCTCAAAATTCTCACAGGCTGCTTCTTGTGTCAAGCAACCTCTCTTCCCTGTATAGCATTTCACTGTGTGTAATAACAGGGATGTATGTTACCCTAAAAGTTGTGTGTGATCTTACTGAAGGTGGAGACTAGTGAAATTTCCGAACCTTACTTCAGTATAGAACAGCTTCCAAATCCTTTCAGTTAGGAAGGAATTGTCTTTTGTCTGTAGTATAATTAACAGTGTAAGTTCATTCACCAGTACCTTTAAAACTAGGGTTGCCCGAATAATGTGAAAGGCAACAGACAAAAGTGCATTCCATTTCTCCTTATTATCATTTGAAATTTCCCTGGAGGAATAAATGGAAAACAGTCATCAACAAACTAAACTTGTTAAACAGGAATGAACACTCACACCTCCTTGAAATTGAAACCTTGTAGTTCATCTGAGTGTGTCTGTGAAGTACAAAGAAATAAGACATCGTATGTGCTTCCAAACAACTAAGCGTTTCAGGTAAGAGGCTGTAACAAATATACGTATTGGTTAGAAAAATGCCTAGTATTGCATTCCCGTGTTCAAGCAAAATTGAAGGATTGAGCCCAAAATGCATGAGTTTCTGATGTGTGTAATGATTCTGCCATCAGCTCTTCAGAGTAAGGAAAGTATCTGAATGTTTGGGAAGTGCTTAGCACATTGTGGACATTACACAGAGCCACAATTCTTGTGATTTTTTTTTTTATCACCAATTCCATGATATTTGATGTGGGGGAGGGTTTCTTCTTAAAATCCCAGTTACTGGAGCAAGGCAATTATGTGAGAACCTTAGCTTTCATCTTAAAAGAAAAAGGAAATGTCTAGTCCTCATGGCTGCACAGCTTAAAAAAACATGAACCATAGAAACTCAAAAAAACAGAAGGTGAATAAAATGAATGTCAAACTTCTTCTTTTAAAAAATCATGTTCGGGGCAGGGACTGGCTCAAACTTCTTGAACATTTGGCATTGTCAGTGCTGTCAGTGTAATACTAATTATACCAACAATAATGAAGGACTCATCCTGCTTATCAATGGAACTTTGGACAAGGATTTGAGTGACAGTAGGTGTAGGCCAAATATTGAGCCTGATCCTCCCAGAAACTGAGCACTTCCTGAAAGACACAGAGAGGACCTCAGTAGGACCCAGGATATGGCAAGCTGAAATTCTAGTCTAAATGGCTAATAACTACTTGTCTACAGTTGTCTACTCTATCAATACATAGTGTGTATATATACAGCGTTTATACCGAGTGTTTTAATAACTCATAATGAGTCAGGTCTGTGCTTGTTGCAGCAGAGTAGAGGTTTGTCAGGTAGATGATTCCCTACCTGATTTGGCAGCATCCCTAGTGCAGGGTTTCTTGGGCTCCATCATCCTCATGTTGGCTCTGACTTAAATAAGATTGCAGTGATCCCAAGGGGACTGTCTGCCCGATGAGAACAGTAGGAATGCAGAAGTGGCTACACCCTCTCCAAACTCTAGCACAATACTTACACTGGTTCCAACATTGCAGAATTTGTTAGCATGACACTTCCTGAGCAGCACAAAGGCTAAAATGAAGGAGATAGATATTTATCTATCTATATCTCTGTATGAGAGGGAGAATACATGATGCAGTGGTATGGATATAAAACCTTTATTGCATAGGATATGAGTACTACATTGTGCTTGAGAGACAAAGCCATGAAGGAGTTATGAAGATCATTGCAAGGACATGCCATTAAACGTTTACCATTTAAGTTGTTCGTACTGCTGAGAAAAAATGGAAATGTTTAGAAATGTTTAGAGCTTAAAAAGAAGTATTTGTAGTATTTTTTGTTCCCCCAGTACACTTCAAAGTAAGTATATATTCTGGGGGGGATGGGAAAATGAGAAATTTATATTTAATTTAAAAATTTTCATTAGATTTTCTGGTTGAAAAAATCAAAATGAATTTTTTTCAATTTTGGGGGGCATTATTTTGATCTTAACACTTTTCCTTTTCTCTTTTCCTTACTCTCTCTTCTCCCCTCACCTTCAAGAAAGCAGAGGGAAGGAGGTTTGTAAAATGGAAAGAGAAGGAGAAGACTTTTTTTTTCCCATTAGAAAAAGGTGGATTTAAAAAAGAAGTGGTGTCCCCTCCCCCACAACGTCAAAGGGTTTTTAATCAAAAAATTCAACCAGCTCTGTTACAGAGATCACTTTCCTTCAGTAACTGCTCTATTGCTTAGTAACACATTGAATTACCTATACAAAATTTATCAATTGTCAAATCCTAATCAGGCTACAAATTAAATTCTGGTGAATCAGAGGTATAAGATACATGTATAATTGATAGATATTATGTGAACCTTTGTCTGTTTGATTTGGTTACTATTTGATTACTAGCATGTTGTCTGCTACATGGGTGCAAAGAGGTAACTCAGTCCTGTGTGTAGGTTGCACATCTGCAGGAACCTAAAGTCAATGTCTTTAGACAGCCCGATCACAGGTTCTTATCTGAAAATACAGGTGTCAAGGCCTTTTCTTGTTTTGTTTCTGTCTAGGGGGAGTGGGAGTTAGGGAAGAGCACACACACCCTGTCATAGCTTCCTACTCAGATTTGAACCTTAGCGTTCATAATCTGAGAAGCTAGCATGAACCCTCTCAGCTTAATTACCAGCTTAGATCTGATAGGCTGCCACCAACCAGGAATTTCAGTGCCTGGTACACTTGGGTCCCCCAAAACTTCCCTGTGGGACCCCAAGACTCAGATGCCCTGAGTCTCCTAACAAAGGGAAATAAACCATTCCCCCCCCCTCTCTCCCACCCAGAATTTCCTCTCTGGGCTAACCTGAGAGTTACTGATGCAACCTCTTTACATCACAATACCAAGAAGCATGTCTCCTCTCTTCCACAAAGAGACAAACCCAAAGACAAGGAAACAGAAAAGATTCTCTCTCTCTTCCCCCTTAGCTTCTTCCCGCCCTGGGACACTAGGAGAGTTAAACACAGAGAGCAGTTTTTCCCCTCCCCCCTGTCTTTCCTTTCTCCCACCAATTTCCTGGTGAGTCAACTAGAAACAAAAAATCAACAGGTCTTAAAAAGCAAAACTTTTAATAAAAAAAGAAAGAAAGAATAGAATAACAGTTCTCTGTAATCTAGATGGTAAGATACAGGGTTTTCAACTTATAGAAAATGAATAAACAATAGAAAAGGGATAAACAGCCTTATCCAAAAACAATACAATTTAAAGTACTTATAGCCAAATACACATAAAGACTCCACCAGCCAGATACACAGATGCAAATACAGCAAAACAATTTAAAAGAATATACTTTTGCTACCTTTGTACTTACAACTGGGAAACAGAAGATTAGAAGGACTGGAAATAGATCCTCTCATAGCTGAGAGAGCACAGAACAGACAAAGACCTAAGACCAAGAAACACCCACAAATTCCCTCCCTTAAGCTTTGAAAAATCCAGTTTCCTGATTGGTCCTCTTGTCCGGTGTTTGGTTCCCTTTGTTAACCCTTTACAGGTAAAAGAAACATTAACCCTTAGCTATCTGTTTATGACATACCCCCCATCTTAGGACTGAGCCAGGCCCTTCAGGTGAGAAATTTTTAAACAAAGCAGTTGGAAACTGACAAAATCCTCAAACCTGATGCACAGATAGGGTCTTCAGAGAAACAGGTAACATGTTCCCCTAGCAGACTGAGGAGATACTACCAGGGATGGATCAGGCCTACCTAAGCCTATCATTTCTCTCAAGACATAGGGCATGTCTACACTACAATCTTAAGTTGACCTATGTTGAATGTCCACACTACCCTCCTTCTGTCGGTGCTGCGCATCCTTACCAGGAGCACCCTACGGACCGAAGAGGGTCACTGTACGGACCTGAGAGCCAGGGCTCTCAGCTCCACACGGTTCCCTGCCGGGAGCCCAGCTGCCCCCTTGGGCTTCTCACCTCCAGTGACAAGATCCACTCCTAGAATCCGGTCAGCTGCCATGCTCCTGGCAGGGAACCCCAGCGGGGAGTGGGGAATCCAGCCAACAGCCAATGTAAGAAACTCATTGTCTACACAGACACTGGGTCACCCTAATTACACCGATAGAAGCCCTATGGTTCTCATGGAAGTGGAGTTGTTATGCTGGTGTAGTAAGGCACTTACATTGACAGGAGCAAGACTATACACATTGACATAGTTATGTCATCGTAAGCTGCCTTATGTCATCCTAACTCTGTAATGTACATCAAGCCTTAAGTAAGACAATATGCCTGTAGGTCTTTTTGTTATGTTAATCCCTTTCTTTCCAATTGCTATAATCAGATAGATAGACACTTTTTTCGAAGACACTGTTTGGTGTTCTTGCATTTACCCACTGTGCACAGCTCCTGAAGAGAAATCTATAGCAGAGGTCACGTCCAGTTGAACCTGCTGTGGAAACATGATTGGTAAATGGGTACTGTAGCCAAGAGACCCACTCTAAAAATGGGGTGACTTGCAGGATTCCAGTCTGAGAGAAGTGCGTGTGCTGGGTCTGTCCCTTGAGAGGGGTGCCCAAGGAAAGACCAAGGATCAAAGGTACAGCTAACCCTGGAGCTGTGACAGCAGGTGTTGGAGGTTTCCATATCACAAAAATCCAATTTTCATCCTCCTCTTCCTTCTGATTATGGGTGAATAATCTGAGTCAAGATAGAGTTTCATCAAAATAATAATAAAAAAGTTATGTTGAATACCTCTACTATAATATAGATTTCAGTGCATAGCATTATCATCTAAGCTAATACATTATAGATTTTAGCAGCATATTGAAAAACTATTTGTGATTTCAGCCTCAGCAATTTCCAAGAGATCTTTTCTTTTCAATAGTATTTCTATTCTGAAAGGAAGGGTATAAATAGTCATTAAATTATTAAATCAAATGGGTTTTATTTCTTCTATTTGAAAAAGTAGGGAACACAATTGTGTATGGCTTGTGGTAGCTGCTGTTCCCTGCCATTTTCACTCTGAAGTTTTGAAGACACACTGCTTTTGCTGTTGTGCCACCTCCAATCCCAGGACTCAAAATAATTGCATAGCCAATTTAACCGCACGCCTTTTTATGAACACATGTACATGCTTATAGGTCAATATATGTTTACTGGTCTTGTTTCTGATCTCATTCTAATTAAATGTCATATCGGTAGGGAGGCTAAATTGGCTCACTGATATTTGCCTTGATTTATATGATAAACTCCAAATTGTACATAGTGACTACAGAAGAGTATGGTACTGTGTCCATTGACTTGCAGTATGACCTTGGCCAAGTCAATTAACCTCTTTGTGCCTCAAAATACACCTCTATGAAATGCATAGTATAAGGGGAGGTTTTCAAGGGCACAAAAGAGAATTAGACAGCTAACTCTCTTTTGTACCTTTGAAAAAATCTCCCCCCATATTGACCAACCTCACAGGGGTATTGTGGAAGAGCTTTGAGATCCTTGGATAAAATGTACTATTCAACTGTAAAAATAATAAGGAATTTAAAATTATTTATTTGGAGACTGCAGAAATGGGCATCTTTAGTTTTAATGACCACAAATATTATTCAACAGTACAGAAACCAAGGACCATTCTCCATCTGTTTCATGTGATGGGTTTCACTCTAGGTACCAGGTAAGAGAGAGGATCTTATACCCTATGGAGAGAACTCTAAAATGAATGTCATTTATATGTACAACTTACAGTGCATTAAATTCATTTTAGCTGGTTTTATTTTGTTTTGTTCCAGTGAATATAAAGCTCAAATTCTGCAGTGTTACTCACTGTGAGTTTGAAACTGTGGCAGATCTCCTATATGTTAATAAGATTGATGGGCTAAAGAAGCATGGCGTACTTTTGGAAAATGCCTTTGACGCAAGATGAGTTACAAGAAGGACAATCTGAAGAACAAGCATCTTACTCAATGTATCATTTTAATCCTGATAGCCAAGTCAGTCTAGGACTTGATCAAATAGTTGGTGAAGGCAGCTGTGAAATACCCTTTTATGGTCCAGCATATTCACGTGACCTTGAAGAAAATGAGTTTTTCTTGGATGCAGCAGAAGGACATTTATATGGAGTAAATCCGCCTCAAATTCCTCATAGGGATCTTTACTTTGGAAGCCCCACCTCTCACTGGCAGCAAGTCAGGGTGCCACCAACAATTGGCTTCAGACCTTCTTTGCTATCAGGATGTAGTGACCTCTCAGTTGAGAATTCCTACCCCACATACCCCATTGGAACACTTTATGACTATTGTCCACATGGAAGAAATAACTTGAGTCCAACTGCAGATGAATTTGGGTCAGATGTGGAGAAAGAGGATAAAAATCTGAATTTCTATATAGGCTTTGAACATATAGACTACCAATATCCCGTTTTCTCAGACGACAATGCAAGCGGACAAGGAATGAAAGCTAAAAGGAGAAATGACAGTAAATCTTTCCTTGTGAGCTCTGGGGAAACATACTTAACAAACCTACCTAGAGAATTGACCACAGGATCTGTCTGGACTGGCATGAGCTCTGCAGACAGCACAGAGGTATGTGCCAAATTTGTATGGTTGAAAGACTTAAAGATCTTGGTTTTGACTGTCCCCTGTCTTACATCTTGTGTACTCACCCACACCTGTGTGAAGTGGGTGAGAAATGGCTCTCATTCTGCACATGTCAATGGGCTTTGGATAAGGCCCACTGAAGCCAATTGAAAGAATCCCATTGATTTTAATGAGCTTTTGGAGCAAGTTCTGAATAACTACACATGAGGTGAGGCAGTGGGTAATCAGGCGGCAAATATTTTTTTTCTTGGCACTCGGTTTTTCCTGTAATGCTTTTATATGTTAGAGGAAGCTACCTTTGTAAATAAACAGTACATTGACTCTTCTTGATAATTAGTTGGGAGGAAAGCTTCTAAATTTTACTTTCTTTGTAGAATAATACGTCTTTTCAGTCAGAAGAGAACCAAGCAGCCCATAAGAAATCACTTAAGAAGGGAAAGGAGACTGCTTAGTCTAACTAAGAATTTTATGTTGGCCAGATCTGTCCTCTATCTTACTTGTGGCTTACCGAACTTACAGTTAAATGTGTAGACATATCTCTTCCATCTGCCCATTAAAAAAAACTGCTTCATTTTTTAGAGTAATGGAACCAGTTTCTCTACTGATGTGATTGGTTTAACTTCATTGATTCTAATGGAAGTAGGCCAGTTTGGACTAGCTGAGGATCTGGTCTGTGGTCCAAAATGCTCCAGTGGTGTATACTATAGTAGTGTGCTTTTGAACCATTAACATTGTTTGGATCAAGTATCAGAGGGGTAGCCGAGTTTAGTCTGGATCTGTAAAAGCAGCAAAGAATCCTATGGCACCTTATAGACTAACAGACGTTTTGGAGCATGAGCTTTCGTGGATGAATACCCACTTCGTCAGATGCATGTAGTGGAAATTTCCAGGGGCAGGTATATATATGCAAGCAAGCTAGAGATAATAAAGTTAGTTCAATCAGGGAGGATGAGGCCCTGTTCTAGCAGTTGAGGTGTGAAAAGCAAGGGAGGAGAAACTGGTTTTGTAGTTGGCAAGCCGTTCACAGTCTTTGTCTTTGTTTAATCCCTTGCTTTTCACACCTCAACTGCTAGAACAGGGCCTCATCCTCCCTGATTGAACTAACCTTATTATCTCTAGCCTGCTTGCATATGTATACCTGCCCCTGGAAATTTCCACTACATGCATCTGGCAAAGTGGGTATTCACCCATGAAAGCTCATGCTCCAAAACGTCTGTTAGTCTATAAGATGCCATAGCATTGTGTGGCTCATTGGACTGTTACTACTGTAGAGCAAATGGTAGAGCAGAGTATTGTAGAGTGGGCTCTCCCCAGCTTTTTTACAGTGGGAACAAAAGAGCTTTAATAGCAGGGTATTATGCTGAATCTGTTTTGCTGTGTGGCCAAATTTGCTATCTCTATCTCTGTTCAAGATGACTTGTTCTAATCCTGAGATTTGGCACAATGACTATTTTGACCCCACTCTGCTTGCTTTTATGTATTTTTGTGTATTTTTTAAATAAATATCTTTTTGGCTGTAACTGAACAGATCTTCAGAAGTCAGATCCCTCTCTGGCTCTTGTTGTCTTTTTGAACCAAGTTTTTTTTCTCTTTCTCTTGCCTTCCTTCAAGCGTTCAAGTGCTCCATTCAGGGATATTGGAGGAGCGGGGGAGAGGGTGTTAATTTCCTTGTCTTCCAGGTCTCCATTTCCCTCTCTAATGTTTTCCCTCCTCTCTTCATTCTTTCTTTTCTACAACCTCTCACATTTCCCTTCCTCATAATGGTGACCCCCACCCACCTCTTGGTCAGCATTCTGAAATATTTTGGGAATCCTGAAGTATCCAGATACATGTGGGGAGAAGTACTTCAAGTCACTCTACAGTGACCCTTTTCAGATAGGCTAGGGCATGATGCTGCAAAGTGCTGAGCATCTCTTGACCTTACTCAAAGGAGAAGGTCCTGAACACCTTGCAGGATCAGACCTTGGGTGAGTAAAGTTGACTTATTATAGATTTCAGTCAAGACTCCACTTCAGACCACTTCACAAAAGCTAAGAATCACACCAAGGTCTGGAAATTGTGGTTTGTGCCTCTCTCTGGTGTTTACAGGCTGAAGAAAATCTATTCCTCGTAAGACTGTGGTTGACTGCACAGGGATTTGATGGTGATTTTAAAAAGGGTGAATTAACAATTTCTAATTTATTTGGTGTCTTTCCTCCTGGAAATCCACAAAACACATTGCAAACAGAAGCTGCAGCTAGGAGAAGTGATGCTAGGAAAGTCCATCTTTGCCTTTGCGTTCTCAGAGTGGAACATGCTCATTCACTCTGTGAGAACAGTGCATATGCGTTCTGGTCACATGTAGCTGATATGAGAGGATGGAGCATTCTCATTGGGGATGGAATCTTCAGAGATATCAGCTGTTGAATTCTGCACTCAGCATGTGCAAACTGAGATTTTTCTAAGGCTTCTAACTTGGCCAAATGTGAGCAGATTTCCATGGGAACAGCAAAAGATCATCTCCCTGCCACATTTCAAGTCTCTGCTCGAAAGCATGCAGTTGCATGTGCTCCTTAAAGAAACAGTCTTGAGAATTTTTTAACATGGACAAAATGTATTTTTCCCTAATTCATTTTTGGAAATAACTGAACCATTTTGGCTGAAACTTTTTTTGGGGGGGGAAATCAGAGTGAGGCACAAAGACGGCATGGAAAATTTCAGCCTCAACTTTTAAAGTCTGACAAAGTTATGTATGATGTAAACCTGCAGGCAGGGCAAGGCTGCTCACACAGCTGCCATGACTCCCTCTTCCAACAGAGCCTGCAGTAACTCATGGCTCAGGGACTCTGCAGCAACTCAGCTACAGTGACTTATCCCTTAAGCAGAGCCTGCAGTGAGTCAGCACTCAGGTTTGCTGCAGCAGCCTATACGAGGTCAGGGCCCAGGTAGTATGACCCCCAGGCACAGGAATTTCATTGAGCCTGCCAGAGGTTCAAGTTAGTTTGTGCAATAGCAGTACTTAGCCAGGAACCTTTGTGCTTCTGCACAATGTTAAACTTCCTAGGCTTCCAGCCTTCCCTTGATCCAGTTACTGTTCCTGCCCTAACCTTGTCCTTGACTTGTTTATGGCCATTTCAGCCTTGTCCATGCCCTGCGTCAACTATACTTCAGCCCTATTATTGATGTGCTCCTGCCCTGCACCCATAGGCGCCAACTCCGTGGGTGCTCCGGGGCTGGAGCACCCATGGGGAAAAATTGGTGGGTGCTCAGCATCCACTAGCAGCTCCCTGCCCTGCTCCCTAGCCCCAGTTCACCTCCACATCCTCCCCTGCTTGTGCTGCTGCATCCTGCTTCTCCTGCCTCTGTCCCAGGGCTTGGTGCTGTGAAACAGCTATTTCCCTCAGCAAGCCTGGGAGTGTGGGGGGAGAAAGGGGAATGTGTTTAATTTTGGTATTTTTAGCTTGCAGGTTGGTCTATCCAGCTGGTTGAAGTGGATCAAGGGAGTAATGAAAGTATTGCCTCCTTTTGCAATGGAGTGAAGAAGTAAGTAATGAAAAAACTTTATTCAACCAACTATGACATTTATCTCGCTAATATTAATTGGATGATTATTTCTACATTTCTGAACAATACCATCATTTCAATGTCTTTAAATATGGAAAAACTCTTAATTTTGGTTTAGAGATTAATATGAACAAGCAAGTGTAGTAGAAAAAATATTTTCTATCCTTACCACCCTCTTTATTACTAAGAAGTAAATTGACCTCTTCAAAGTTGATGTTTTTCAGTGTACTGAACATAAAAGATGTTTCATCCCACTTCTTTGACCAGCTCTAATGCGTCTGGGGTTTGGGGCAGGAAATTGAAAGTTGGCTGGGAGATAGTCCTGATACAGGAGAAGTGTTATTTGCTGCCCTCATGAAAACTCTGTTTTGGCCAAGTTTTAAAGTTTTGGATAATTACCATCTGCACATGGATAATAGAGCAGAATTGGCACTTGAACTGTTTAGAAAATTAAGGGACATCTGCACTGCATATATTGCCATGCCCGCAGTTAGATGCCTGCCTGCTTCCCTACTTTCCTTCAGCAAAATAGCCTCTGGTCTTAGTAAAGGTGCACTGGGCTGGGAGCCTGAATGTCATGAGTTCAAATTTCATCTGTTCCATTGATAAGCACTGATTATTGAGCACAAGCTATTCATTAATGTCCAGGCACTCCTCTCCCAAAGCTGGGGATAGAACCTCAGAATCCTGATACCTAACATTCCACTTTTGTCTAGAAAGCAACTGTGTAACCCAATGACAAACTGTGTAACATTCCACTCCAGTGGATGTCCCACTTAGAGGATAATAGGCTGTTATTGCTACCACGTACTACCTTAGTGTTCCAACCCTGCTGAGCGATAGAGTTGGGCTGTTACCATCCCATATGATAGAATTTTTCTTCTTTCTTTCAGTTTTCTTTAAAAAAAAAAACTAGAAAATTCATTTTTTAAAAAAACAAGAACATTAAGAAATATAAGATTGAAAGTTGCCCATACAACCTCAGTTGAGTCCCAATATTTGTATTTATTATGATAAAGCCTTTTTAGTAACATGGTCACATACTATTTTTCCCCTCAAAGAACCATTTTAGGTATATAAATATATATTATAATCCATTTACATTTAGATATTGAGTCAGTTTTTTGCAAGGCCTTTCAAGACCTGACTGTATAAAAATGTCTTTTTAATTCTTTTTAATGGCTCTGAAATTAGCTGAATATATTTTTAGCTCCATGGGGAGGTTGTCCATCCTCCAAACATGCTGCATCAGAGATTTCACTATCTCTCTTTTTTCATAGTGCATCAGTCTGACTCCAAGCCCCATTCTAATAGCATCAGATTCATGAAGGCATATGCCACATGACATACTTTCCTGTCAGATACTCAGATTGTTCTGTCCAAACATTGTACATTTAACTTTCCACTCCAATTACAGGAAAAGCCTCCTATTGATTTTCTGAATTAATGAGTTTATTTACAATGTTAGGAAGATTAATAGAAATGAAGCTGTTTCTACTTGGCCATAGCTTGTTTTATGTGTGTCCGTGGCAAACCCTTTCTTTTTGTTTTATCAAAATAAGAACTCATCCTCAGGAGATGATGTCACACCAAGGAAAAGACCAAGAAAAATCTCCGTTAGATTTGCACCCAACTAACCCATTCAGTCTTACTGAGCTTCCCCTAAGTCCCTAAAGAATCTTAGTAACTGTCACGTTTTATAAATCAGGCAAAATATCTAATTCAAACTCTACATCATGCAAACTTACAGCTCCAGCTAGTAACTCAAATAGAAACCCATTATATTTTTCTTCAGGTAATATTTGTACAGGTAGCAACCCATAATTGAAACATTTCATTGTATCAACTTTAAAGCAGTTTTTATAATCTCTTTACCAGGTTTCTTGGTACAGTTATGGAACAGGCTTTAGCAAATGTTCTTCCATAGTTTCAGAATCCTTTTTCAAATGAATTTGACACCAAAAGATACCCAATTGACAGTCTCAAGGTTCACTGCTATGAGGTGTTTAATTTCTTCAACTCTTACTGACTTCATCAGGAGTGGAGTATGCACTGCATCCCAGAGGAATGCTCAGCATCTTTCAGGATCAAACCCCTGGAAATGATAGTCCTCTATTTATGTACAGCATGGGCAGCAAGCAATACAGATTTTCCCCAGGCTGCCAACCCTCTGTACCTCAGCCCTGCTTTAGGGGTGAGAGGGTAATTAAGTTTCCAGCATTCAATCCTTGTCATCTATACGGAGATAGCTTACAAGGGTGAAGCTTGTGAAAGTGGAAATTGTGATGTGTTCATGATCCACAAACGAAGCTACACAGGCAACTACTTTCACATAGTCACGAAACAGCCTTTTTATAGAATAATGAATTCTGTTTCTAGTATAAATTTAGCACATGTACTGTAGCTAGTGTGACTTTCCATTATACTACTGAGCTACCACGTTCACTAGCTTTTCGTTATAAGTAATGCACTATTTCATTGTATAATTAGTTTTGGAAACCTAGATTTCTCTCACACACACCCAATATTATAGGAACGTGTATGCAATAAAAGCAGAGTTCATACTGGTGTTTAAATGAGTTAGGAACCAGCTCTGAGATGTAATATTAGAAATAACCTTATAATGAAGAGATTTATACAGAGAACTATGCCACAAAATGTACTGTAATCAGAGATGATATAAAATGCTGCCAAATCAGGATACAGCATGCTGCTTGAACACAAAAGAATGCAATATGCTTACTAAAGAATATTTGATTTTAGTTACTAAAATGCAGGTCAATTTAGTGAAATGTAAAACCTCAATTGGTAGGATATGTACTCCTATCTGATGCAATATAGCATATTGGGAAGGAGGGATAGCTCAGTGGTTTGAGCATTGGCCTACTAAAACCTAGGATTGTGAGTTCAATCTTTGAGAGGGCCACCTGGGGATTTGGGACAAGAACTAGTACTTCTAGTTCTATGAGATAGGTATATCATCATATTTGTATTATTTTCAATCCCAGCTGAGAACCATGATGTCTCTAGGTTTCAATGCCATGCCAAAGGGGACTTGAAATTGACCTCTGGTAATTGGAAGAAGAGGCAGTATATAATGCACTTACATAGTATCAGATTTCCCTTTAAGTGACTTGACTTGGTGACTAGAACAGGTTTCCTATAAGCATCTACAGGAGTTTCCTTAAACTTAAATAAGAGAAGCCTATATTTTTGGTGATGAAGGTTCCAGGTTTGATCCTAGACCTGGTTGAAAACAGATACAATTTTTTGTGTCAGATTTTGCACAGAAAATGTTTTGACTAGCTGTATGCAATCTTTGCTGAAGCCTTTGTATCTGTAAGTTTATGTGCCCAAAGCTAGTTACACGATCTCCTTAGAAATCTGTCATTAAGAACATTGCTTTAATAGAAGACAAGAGTGAATATGTAAGAGCAAAATCTATGGAACTTGGAAATTGTAAAGAGAATAATAACACAAAATTCTGTTTACAGTGGTAAGGCTTCTTACCAAAAGGCTTACCCTGTGATCAAACCTAATAAAAAATCATGATGGTAGAGTCCTCAGTAAGGGTGATGGTATTAAATGCAGGTGGAGAGATTATGGTGCCAATCTATATGCCTCACCAGAGCCACCTATGATACAGGACAACAGAAAAGAGAGAATGAGCCATTAACCCTGTGAGAGTAAGTGGTGTGTGCTATTACAAAAATGAAGACTGGGAAACACCAGAGGTAGACAAGAATTGTTAAAAAGTGATTGGCATATGTGGTACTGATTATATATGGAAAACATATAATGATGTACGGATGACTGGATATTGGTCAGGAGAATGGACAAAGGGAATTTCTATGCCCTTACCAAGAAGGGAGGCATAATATAGTGTAGTAACGATTATACATCTCCTTAATGTTGCATGCAGGCAAAATGCTGCTCTATATAATCCAGGATCACATGCAACAAAAAATAGAAGCAGGAATACCACCACAAAAAGCTGGTTTATGAAAGGGCCAAGTCACATATGATCAAATAGCGAATATCCATAGTCCCATTGAAAAATGCAATGAGTATAATCACCCATTGATTATGTGCTTAACTGGCTATTCAAAAGTTGACACCATCCAACATGACAGTTTGTATCTTTGGCAGACAAAGCATCTTATTGAATTTATTACAAGTCTCTACCACCACCAGCAGACTGCAGTGCAAACAGCAGTAGGCAATGATGAGTGGTTTTCCATTGGGCAAGGTGTGAGGCAACCGTGTATTTAGTCTCCAAGCCTCTAACATATGTACACAGGATTTATTATGAAGTGAGCCTTGGATGGTTTTGACAAAGTGGAAGAAGCTGGGATTTCCATTAGTGAACATCTCTTAGCTAACCTCAGGTATGTTGATGACATGACCCTCTTTTCTATAACCACCAATGCAATGAACATTGGAGTCTATGAAAATAGTTTGTGTGGAATATGGACTATTCCTTTAAGCGATGAAAACAAAGTGTTTGTTCCTTGACATGATTAAAAAAATGAAATGCAAGTGGGCATCAGGATTAATAGACAAGTTGTAGAGGCAGTGGATGAGTTTAATTATCTGGGATTATATATATCCAACCAAGGATGCTATTCTAAGCAAATCAGTAAAAGACTGGAGATGGCTCTGTCATAGTATTCTTTCCCAAATCTGAACCTTAGCATCCAAAAAATGAGGTACTAGCATGAATTCCACTAAGCTTAATTACCAGCTTAGATCTGATATGCTGCCACTAATCAGATCTCTGAGTGTCTGATAAACTCTGGTCTCCCCAAAACCTTCCCTTGGGGACCCCCAAGACCCAGACCCCCTGGATCTTAATACAAGGAAAGTAAACTCTTTCCCTCACTAGTGCCTCTCCTAGGCTTTCCCTCCCTGGGTACCCTAGAAGATCACTGGGATTCAACTCCTTGAATCTTAACACACAGAGGAATTCCACCTCCCTCTCCTCTTTCCCGGAGAGAGAGACAGAGATAAACACAGAGAGCAGGTTTTTCCTCCCCCCTTACTCCTTTCTTCCTCTCAGATCTTTCCCGCCCTGGGTACACTAGGAGAGAGAGATTCAAGCTCCGTGATTCTAAACAAAGAGATTCCCCCTTTTCTCCCTCCCTTCTTTCTCCCTATCTCCCACCACTTCCCTGGTAAGTACAGACTCTGTTCCTTTGAGTCTTAACCAGGAGAAAAAATAAACAGGTCTTAAAAAGCAAAACTTTTAATAAAAAAAGAAAAAAAAGTAAGAGTTATCTCTGTAATCTAGATGGTAAATATTACAGGGTCTTTCAGCTTATAGAATCTGGAGAAAAAGCCTTCTCCAACAGAAATACAATATAAAATACCTCCCAGCAAACTACACATGTGCAAATAAAGAAAAACAGTTAAAAAGACTATACCGCCTTTCTACCTTTGTACTTACAAAATTGAAATAGAAGATTAGAGAGCCTGTAGGTACATGTGGTCACTCTCAGAAACCAGAGAGAACAGCAGACAGAACAAAAGACACACACAAGCTTCCCACCACCCAGATTTGAAAGTATCTTGTTTCCTGATTGGTCAGGTGTTGCAGGTCACTGTTTGTTAACCCTTTACAGGTGAAAGAGACATTAACCCTTAACTATCTGTTTATGACAGGCTCACTCAGAAACTGGAAATATGGCATCTCAATGTATGAAGTTGTGACTTATAAAAAGCCTAATTTTTTTCCATAATGATTTATAGATGTGAATCTTGAGAAGTTAATGCTTCTGACAAGAAGAAAATTGCAACTTTTGAAATGTGGTGAAGACTTTCTTGCATATCCTGCAGATAGGCATTCATCTTTTTTTCTGTTAGAAATATTGTTGGAGAGAAGCAGACCTTGATATCAGAAATCGCAGTCGCAAATGTATATACTTTGGTCCTATTAGGTACAGAGATGGAAGGGGAAGGAGGGAATCATAATAGACTGCAATCAGTGAGGAAATGGATGAATGCTGTGTGGCAAATCACAGGAAGGTCACCTTGCTGAGTGCTTGAAATTTAGCAATAGATTGAGAAGGCTTCCAAAAATTCTGCTATGATGTCACCATTATTCGGACATGAGTAAATGGGCAGAATACACTCATTGCATCATGGTGAAATTATTGTGATCACAATACAGTGACATCTCTGGCTAAACTCCCTTTGACTTTAGTAGGATTAGACCCACACAGTGATTCTGTTCATAATATTGCATACTGTAATTGATGGCGATTTTGCCAGTGGTTCTCTTATTTAATAAAACATGAAATAGGCAGCAGTTATCTCACCGAGATGTCTGACAGAAGTAGATTTGTTCATAGCATCAGCATATAATTTTTTTCTTAATATTTAACTTTACTATTGTTTTTGGCATATTGTGGTAGTTTTGTCTCAAGTGACAGGACAGCTGCAATATATCAACTTATCATTTGTTCTCTCCAGAATCAGAGACGCATATCCTGCTTTTGATTTGACAACAAATACTGGGAAGATTTGGAGTGTGACAACATCATTATCAGATGAGATCCTTTGTAAATCAAAATTCAAAGTTAGCATTTTGACAAACTGTTCATCTCCTCCACTGCATCTTACACCATGTGGTAAGTGCTTTGGGTTTCTTTAGCCTTCCAGAATTCAGTTCTTCAGTTCTACTAAAATACACAAACATATTTTGTCTTCTTGCTAGGTACTTGGTACCATTCCATTTTAAGTTGGGGAGGGTTGGGGAGGCAGGAAGAGCAGGATAGAAAGTGCCAATTGTCGTTTTTTTTACAAGAAATATAAAAGAAAATGTCAATTTTGCATGAAAAACAATTGGCATTTATTGGTCTGATCTAAATGTAAGCAGCTTAAATATTTTTGGTCCAGATTCACCAATATGATCTGGCTTCTTTGTGCTACTTTAGTTTAATGGGTTGGTTAAACAAGGCTCACAGCTGCCTTGTACCAGTAAGACAGCACAAAGCAGCCACTGCATAAATGTGAATCTGCCCACTTTTATTTTTAGGGCTTTCAGTTTGATTGTGAGCATTTAATTTTTGTGTCTGCTCTCCAGGAGGTCACTAAAACACATGGTTTTAACATCTTAAACTTTAAAATGAACCTTTAAAATGAATGTTTTAATTTTTTTAGCAGTAAAGAAATAGCATGAATGAAGAATTGAAATGAAAAATCAGCTTCTGCTTGGTGATTCGGATTGTTAGCTGTGGGCAATCAGATTGTCACAGAAGTTTGGAAGGAATTATTTCCCCTGTGTGCTGCATTGCACAATTGACTAGGTGTATTGTGGGTGATCTTTGCCTTCATTCTGAAGAAGCAGATAATGTCCTATGATCTAGTCTGGTAGGGCAAGTCCTTTATGCCTATAAAGGCAAATTTAGTTAGTTATATTGTGATTTGCTTCCCAGAATTCACAATCGAACTATATCTTTTTTGGTTTTTGGATCAGATCCTCAAAAATGGGGGGGGAGGGGGAGAAAATCCCTGTGATGGAAAGTGGCCTAAAAATTTGGAGCAGGGTTTTGGAGGAATGTAACTACTAGAGTAGATTTATCATGAGCTAATTGCACATATCTTCATATCATTGTTGTGCCCAGCTACTATTACGTATGGCTACATGAAATGAATGTGGCTGATTGCAGTGACAAACAAATCTCTGGCATATCCTTGGGTCTTGTGCAGGCGCAGAGCCTTCATCATGCCCTCTTTTTTTGCATTAGGTTATATTCACATTTGAGAAAAGTACACAATTTCAGTGGAGAAAAACTGAGTTTATAGATTTCAGTGGGAATAACTAGCTTTTTGGTTCTTCCATCTCCGATTCAGAATTGATAAGTTTATAATTCTAGATTCCTGACAGATTCTCCTGTTTCTTTAAAATCCGGGGTGAGTTCAGTGGGTTGCTAGGATTGTATGAATGAGAAGCTGATCCTCCTCAGACCACATGAAGCCAGAAAAAAATAATTAACTAAGGTGTGGTTCATTCTAATTCCTCTAGATGGAGCTATACTGCAGCAGAAGTTAGAAGTCACACTGTGATTCTGCTCAACAATATAGTCAGCAACTCTCTACCAAGCTGGTATTAATTTTTCTTCTTATCTTTGTTTACAGCTAGCTGTATTGTCCGTGACTTAGTTGTAGAGATCCTCCATTGCACAAATCAATATCCAGCCCAGGAAGAGTGTTTTCTAAGTGTTTATGGGTCTGATGAATTTTTGCAAACGTAAGTATCACATTAAGAGATGGAATTAGTTCATATAAGCTATGCACCTGAATACTGAAGTACTACATTTGTAAACAAAGCAGATCCAAAGGGAGAGATGCAAAAGCGATGGTCATGTCACAAATCTTAGATCCCACCTTCCTCGAGCCTTGGAAGGTATTTCAACCATGGAGTTTGGTTCATGCCTATCTCAAATTGTGCTTATACTGTGGGGTACTGAGAAGGGAATGTGGTCTAGACAAAAAAGCATGGGACAAGGAGCTAGGTACTCCTGAACTTGAATCTCAGCTTTTCTATTTACTCCCCACATGGCCTTGTACAAGTTATTTCACCTCTCTGTCTGCCTCAGTTTCTTCGTCAGCATCTCTTTTTTTTCTAATGCCAAGATTGTATTGGGCTGAGCTGCCCGTTTCTCCATCCATAAAAATGAGGATAACAATACCAACTTCTTATTGCAGGGACGTTATGAGGATGAGTTATTGTTTGTGCAGCTCTTCAAAGATGTATACCACTGAATACATGGGAAGTGTGATTATGTAAAGTTGCCTAGTGAGACGGTGTTTCTTTCCATCAGAGTGGAGTAAGTGAAGATACCCAGCTGTATGTTGTGAAGAGAGAACATACATGGCAGAAAGAGGCTTTTTCGGGTATCACTAGACAGGAACTTCTGAACTTAGAAACTGCTTGAAGTTGGATGATGAGGTTCGAGAAACCTATAAAAATTACTAGTAACTGATTTCTCATGTCTGTGGTTGATTATATTTTGCAACTCAGGGTGTAGGGTTTTGTCATTTAGACCTTATTGTGCTTGATTCTCCAATTACTTACACCTGCATAAAACAAGACAGTATTGTTATACGGGTGTAAAACTGGAACAAGTGAGAGGCAAATCAAGCCCATTACCTCCATTACTTGATCACTCTGTTGCATAAGACAGGCTGAACTTGTTTAGAGGAAAGGGAAAAAAAGCTCTTTCTCATTTCAAACTAATTGCTAACAAAATGAAAGTAACAAGTAATTGTACTGAGGATGCGCTCACTGTGTCTCAGTACAATGTACAGTAAGTTCTAAAGAATTTATTTTCACTTTTGGAAGAACTCATCAATAGGGAACCACTAAATTCCTGCGTTTGCAGAATCTCTACACATCTCATTAGCAGTGAAACAAGGTCAATGTTCTCAGCTGTTTGCTTTGCTCCTTCAGTGTAGTGCAAAAGGCATTGATCTGTAGTTCTGGCCACAACTGCTGTAATTCTATGCTATGCTGTGCTTTCATCTTCCTCTTTTTCCTGGCTCTTCCTGATCATCGTCAGTGTCCTCCAAATGAGATCTTGAAACCCTAAGTCAAACTCATCTGTAGGGTAACTTATTGTGAAGCCTGTGGGGTTACTTGCAGGATCAATTTGGCCCTGTATCTGAGATGCAGAGGCAGCTCCAGGCACTAGCGCAGCAATCATGTTCCTGGGGCGGCAACCTGGGATGAGGTGGCCTGTCAGTCATCATGAGGGCGGCAATCAGGGAGCCTTTGGTGGCGTTTCTGCTGGAGGTCTGCTGGTCTCGTGGCTTCGGCAGCAATTCGGTGGTGGGCACAACGAAGGCACGGGACTGGTAGATCACCCGGAGAAATGCCACTGAATCCGCGTGACCAGCGGACCTCCCGCGGAAATGCCGACGAAGGCTGCCTGACTTCCCTGCTTGGGGCAGCAAAAAACATAGCGCCGCCTGTGCTGAGATGTCTGTATCTGTGAGCTGCTCTTTCCCTGTTCCCTTGTTGTTAATATAGATATAAAATCAGAAGTGCTCATGCAAAATTCTTCTTAGAATACACATCAGTGCTGAATTCCAGAAGAAGCTCTCCAAATCACGTTTCCAGCTGTCTTTGTAGCTGTGTTAGTCCCAAGATATTGGAGAAACAAAGTGGATGAGGGAATATCTTTTATTGGATCAACTTCTGTTTGTGAAAGAAGCAAGCTGTTCAGCTACACCAGTGGTTTTCAACCTTTTTTTTTTCATTTGTGGATCCCTGAAAGATTTTGAATGTAGGTATGGACCCCTTTGGAAATCTTAGACATAGTCTGTGGACCCCCCAGGGATCCATGGACCACAGGTTGAAAACCACTGAGCCACACAGGGCTCTTCGTCAGGTCTGGGAAAGGTGTTTAGAATGTTACAACTAAATGTAAGGCAGATCAAATTGTATAGCATAAGTAGTTGACACATACTCTTAACAGACCATTCAAGGTGAAGTGGCCCTTTAACTGATCTGCACAAAAAGAGAAAGGGGGAGAGAAGACTTAGTGGGCTACAGATTGTTGTAATAAGCCATAAATATAGTATCTTTATTAAGACCACGCTTTTTCGGGTCTACCAAAGTTGTGAATTTAAGCTCTCATGTCCGTCTTTTTGAAGATCTTGTGCAGGCGGTCGTTGTTTTTTGTCTTTATTTTTCTATGAGTTCATTTGAGAGCGTAGTAATTGTTTCATTTGACTCATATAGTTGTTATTGGGGCATTTAGTGCACTGGATGAGGTACACTTTGTGTTGATAAGCATATGTAGGATCCATGGATCTTGAAAGGTGTGTTGGGGGAGGGGGTATTGAACAGTATAGTAGTGGAGATATGCTTACAGGGTTTGCAGCTATTGTTATGGCAGGGTCTAGTGCTGCTTTGTGTCCTGGTCTGTGGGGAGCTTGATTCTGATGATGAACTTGGTAAGGTTGTTTGAAGGCCAGAAGGGGAGGAGGGGGTGAGCAGGAAAGATTTATTTCAGAATGTGGTCTCCACAAAGTATGGGTAGCAATTGTTTGATACCCTATATGGGTTCCAGTGTGGGGTGACAAGTAGGGGTAGGTGGTTGGAGGATTTTTTTAAATCTGTATTGAAACAAGATCTCTCGAGGAATTTGGTGGCCCATTCAGTGATGATTTTTTTTTTAAATCTACTTCTTTGGTGTAGTGTCCTTGTTTGGTGAAGGAGATTTTAAGTGGATTTTCTCCTTGGAGCATATTCTGTGATATCTGAGTGCCTGGCTGTAGATAACAGATTTCTTTGTGTGTTTGAGGTGGCTACTGGACCTCGGTGTGGTGGTCTGTGGGTTTCTTCAATACCGTTGTCTATAGCATTCCTTTGATGAAGCTGATGTCCAGAAAGTTGATGCTGGAACAGAAGTGTCATACAGAAAGTTTGATGGATGCAGGGTGGTGGTTGTTAAAGTTGTGGTGGAAAGATATAGGGGCATTTAGGTCATTTGACCAGAGGCTGAAAATATCACTGATGTACTTTGGGTATATCATTAGCTATGGGTGAGGAAATGAAAAGTATGTTTGGGGTGGATATGTGAGTGTTGTCTTGTAGATGTTTGAAATGGGTAGCTATGCCATCATTGTGAGGAATGTTGGTGAACAGGGAGGTGAAATAGATGGTATTCTGAGGGGCATTGTTAAAGTTGCTGAGTTTCTACAGGATATCAGTTGTGTCCTGGAGGAAACGAGCCCTTTGTGTGATGAGTGGCCCTTTGAGGATGGCTTTTGAGACTCCTGATAGTCCTTCAGTAAGAGTCCCAAGGCCAGATATAAGTCTACCTGGGTTCCCTTATTTGTGTATCTTGGGAAGCATGTAGAAGGTCCCCGAGTGGGTTCATGGGGGGAAATGAGGTCGGACAGTTTCTCTTGGAATTGTTTGGGGAAGGATTTGGGTGAATTGTAGTGTGGACTCTTGTTGGAGTTTTCTATAATAGGAGGTGTCAGAGAGTTGTCAGTTGACTTCATTAATATAGTCATCATGGAAACCTTGAAGCAGTAAAGAGAATTGTGTGCTGCTGTTCTTTCTTTGTCATCACAGTTCAGTGGACCCTGAACGTAAAGCCAACCCACAAAAAAGTTCATGTAATTCACATGCCTTACACCATGGTGTTAGTGAGCCAGATGGCATCATGAAGTTCTATAAGAGCAGAGCAAGGGCGGAGGGGATGGAATGGGGCAGAAAGAGGCAGGGCAGGGGTGGAGTAGGGGCAGGGCCTGGGGCAGAGCGGGGGTTGAGCACCTCCAGGGAAATGACAAAGTCAGCACCTGTGCATCTAGAGCCCAAAACTGTCTAGTTCAAAGAAGTGGGAAATACTATTCTACATTCACTAGCTTTCCTGTACATTTCCAAATATTATTCACTTTTGTTCTGGTTTTCAAAACTCTGCTTAGACTCAGTCTTGCTTCCCTCTCTAAGAGTATGTGTATGTTGAACCTGCAATGTGTAATTTCCAGCTTGAGCAGATATACAAGTGCTTGCTCTGATTGAGCTAGAGTACTAAAAAATAGAAGTGTATCCACAATGGCTTGAGAAGCAGGAGGAGCTACATGCCCACATACCTGCCTACGATCAGGATTGTACTCTGGTAATCTAGCTCGAGCCCACCGCTTGCACCACTGCAGCTATGCTATTTTTCGCATGCTAGATCTATCAGTGCTAACTCTGCCTTACACCTTCTAGCTCACCTGTAGACATACCCTGAATCTCCTAGCTACCTGTTCAATACATTCCATCAGACTTGACTTCTTTTTTGTGTCTACCTTTTCATTTCTTGCCCTGTCCATCTCTGCCAGCTGAAGATTTTCCCTTTCCAAACCACCTGTATTATCCTCTTTGTTTAAATCTTTCCTTCAGACTGTCCTTTGCTTTTTTTCCTCTTTAGTTTGTGAATAGATGCCTCTTCAAAATGGTTTTGTGATGTCCTTTATGAAAGATGCCATATAAAAATAAATTATATTGGGGGTTAAGCAGCTTGTGTTGAATAATTCATGACTACCACTGCCAGCAGCAAATCCAAAGCAGCTCTTGTTATGTGCCAGTAATGAATCAATCTTTCTTGCAAACTTTCTGCCTCTAGAGCTACAGACCACTTGCTCAGAGCGTTCCAAAGTGCCTAGTAAAACATACCACATTGCTATATAAAAAGATGTTGGTTTATTTTTATTTTTTTTGTTTATTGATCTGGCTGTTGTCAGTAAGAAGAACTGACTGCAATGCACAACCAGCAAATGAACATAGTCCAGCAGCTTTTATAAATGTTACTTTAAAGTTTCCTGTCTTTCGAAGGCAGGAGGGTTTAAGTTTGCTTTTAGTATATTGCTGAATTCTGCTTTCATTTTCCTATAGTGTATTTTTGTGTAATTATCTTGCTCCTAAATTCAGTGGTCACAGTAAACAGAAAGGTAAAATAGAAATGAGCATCTCCGGTCTATAATTTACACTCTCATGCTTGCTTATGACCTTATTGCTGACACTTTTTTTTTTTTTTGCCTTGTTAATTCCAGTCTCTGCAAATCAAGGCTTGACTAGAAACTGGTTTTTCCCTTCAAGTGAAGTTTAAGCTATTAATTATAGGAGGGACAGAGGTATATTTGTGTAGAATGGGATCATTAGAAGCTTGCATTTTGAGGTGAATATGTTCTTTATAAAAATAAGCCTCCATTTTCTCTTGTCACTGCGAATTAACGTTCTCATACAGTTCTCATACTTTTTTTGCTGCAGGATGGCTACCTTTAAACCTGCTATTGTGTGTCCAGGGAGATTGACGTGTTCTACAGGTTTTTGTATATTGCCATTCCTAATATCTGATTTGGGTCCATTTATCCTTTTATGTAGGGACTGTCCAGTTTGGCCAATGTACATAGCAGAGGAGCATTGCTGGCACATGATGGCGTATATTACATTGGTGGACATGCAGGTGAATGTACCATTGATGTTGTGGTTGATCTGGTTAGGTCCTGTGATGGCGTCACTGGTGTAGATATGTGGGCATAGTTGGCATCGAGGTTTGTTGCATAGATTGATTCCTGAGTAATTACTATGGTGCGATATGTGGTTGCTGGTGAGAATATGCTTAAGGTTTGTGAGTTATATGTGGGTGAGAACAGGCCTGTGAAAGTGAGGGATGAGTTGTAGATCACTGATGATGCATCGGAGAGTTTTTAGCTAAGGACTGTAGGCCAGTGTAGTTCTGTTGGTTTCTTTCTTGGGCTTGTCTTGCAGCAGAAGGCTTCTGGGAACATGTCTGGCTCTGTTGATTTGTTTCCTTATTTCCTCTTGCGGGTATTGTAGTTTTGAGAATGCTTGGTGAAGATCTTGTAGGTGTTGGTCTCTGTCTGAGGGGCTGGACCAAACGCGGTTGTACCTCAGCGCTTGGCTGTAGACCAGGGGTCAGCAACCTTTCAGAAGTGGTGTGCCGAGTCTTCATTTATTCACTCTAATTTAAGGTTTCGCGTGCCGGTAATACATTTTAATGTTTTTTAGAAGGTCTCAGTCTATATATTATATAACTAAACTAGTGTTGTATTGTAAAATAAACAAGGTTTTTAAAATGTTTAAGAAGCTTCATTTAAAATGAAATTAAAATGAAATTAAAATATTGATCTTATGCTGCCGGCCCACTCAGCCCGCTGCTGGTCTGGGGTTCTGTTCACCTTGGCCGGCAGCGGGCTGAGCGAGGCCTGCGGCCAGGACCCCAGCTGGCAAGGGTCCAGCAGCCAGAACCCCAGACCAGCAGCAGGCCGTGCAGGGCCAGCGGCCAGGACCCAGAGGGCTGGTTATGTGGGGGGGTGCAGGTGTCAGGGCAGAGGAGAGCCTGGGTATGTGTGGAGGTGCCAGAGTCAGGGCTAGAGTTGTTGGGGGGTGAGGGGGAGATGGAGTCAAGCAGAGGGTTGGGTGTGTATGAGGGAGGTACAGGGCTCAGGGCAGGGGCCTGGGGTGTGTACGGGGCAGAGGGTAGTGTGTGTATGTGTGTGTTGGGGGGTCAGGGCTCAGGGGAGAGGGCAGGGTGACTGCCCCCCTAAGAAATCCCAACCTCCCTGCTCCTTGTCTCCTGACTACCCCCTCCTGGAACCCCTGCCCCCAACTGCCCCCCAGGACACCACCCCCTATCTAAGCCTCCTTGTCCTCGACGACCACCTTACCTATCCCGACTGCCTTACCTTTATCACATCCCTGTTTCCCCAGTCCGAACCCCCGGGACTTCCCTCATGCCCCATTCCAACGCCCCTGCGTCTCCTACAGACCCCGAACCCCAGAATCACTCTCACCAGCTCTTGGTTCCCCCTGACCACCCCTCCAGAGACCACCCCCTCCTAATTTGCCCCCCCCAGGCACCTCCTTGGCTTCCAGTCCTCGGATGGACCCTGACCCCTATCCATCTCCGCGTCCCCTGAAGACCCTGGGCTTCCCGTGCCCCTCCAACCCTGGCCCCTTCTCCGCGTACTGCCCTCAGAACCCCCGGCCCTAACCCCCCCCCTCATCAACCCCCACCCTGTCCCCTGACTACCCCCACCCCTTATCCAACCCCCCCAGCCCTGGACCCCTTACCATGAGGCTCCACACAGAGCAAGACACACTGCTCTGCGGGAGCACACAGCCCCGCCCCTCAGAGCGCTGCGCACGGCGGTGGCAGAGCTCCGGTTGAGCGGAAAGCGTGTCTGCCTCCCCGCGGAGCCAAACGCTGCCTCGTGGGAGTGCGCAGCCTCAATCCACAGAGTGCTGCATGCGGCGGCAGGGCTCCAGGAGAGGAGAGAAGGCGGGAGAGGGGCCAGCAGCTTGCTGCACTCGGCCCGGGAGCGCGGACCCCATGGCTTTCTGTGCCTGGAGAGTGGGGCCATTTGCTCACCCCGTGCGCACGGCTATGCTTCTGCTCCCTGCCCCTGCGGGGGGAGTGGAGGGCAGAGGACAGCGGGCCAGGCTGGGCAGGATTTTTTAATGGCATGCTGGAGTCCTGGCAGGCTCCAGCTTGCCATTAAAAATTGGCTCACATGCCATCTTTGGCACGCGTGCCATAGGTTGCCGACCCTTGCTGTAGACGATGGATCGTGTGGTGTGTCCAGAATGGAAGCTGGAGGCATGAAAGTAGGCATAGCGGTAGGTGGGTTTTCAGTATAGGGTGGTAATGTGACTGTCACTTATTTGTACCGTGATGTCTAAGAAGTGGACCTCCCATATAGATTGATCCAAGCCGAGGTGGAAGCTGTTGAAATTGCAGTGGAATTTTTCCAGAGTCTCCTTCCCATGGGTCCAGATGATGTCATCAATGTAGCATAGGTAAGAAGGGGCGTGAGTGGACGAGATCTGAGGAAGCATTGTTCCAGGTCAGCCATAAAAATGTTGGCATATTGTGGGGCCATACGGGTGCCCATAGTGGTGCCACTGGTCTGGAGGTATGTATTGTCACCAAATTTGTAGTAATTGTGCGTGAAGGTAAAGTCACAGAGCTCAGCAACCAGTTGTGCTGTGGCATCATCAGGAATACTGTTCCTGTCAGCTTGTATTCCATCTGTATGTGAGATGTTTGTGTAGAGAGCTTCCACATCCATGGTGGCTAGGATAGTGTTTTCTGGAAGATCAACAATGCATTGTAGTTTTCTCAGGAAATCAGTGATGTCATGGAGATAGCTGGGAGTGCTGGTGTCGTAGGGTCTGAGTAGAGAGTCCACATATCTGGACAGTCCTTCAGTGAGAGTGCCAATTGCAGAGATGATGGGGCATCCAGGATTTCCAGGTTTATGGATCTTGGGTAGTAAATAGAATAACTGTGGTCAGGGCTCTAAGAGTATATTGATTTGTTCCTGTGTTAGTGTAGGGAGTGTCCTGAGTAGACGGTGCAGTTTCTTAGTACAGTCCTCAGTGGGATCTGAGGAAAGTGGCCTGTAGAATTTGGTATTGGAAAGTTGTCTGGCAGCCTCCTTTTGGTAGTTAAACCTGTTCCTGATGACAACAGCACCTCCTTTATCAGCCTCTCCTGCAGCAAAAAAACATCAGGACCAGACTTCAACTGCTGAGCTTCAGTTCATTTGCAACTTTGACGCCATCAGTTTTGGATTAAACAGACTGTGAATGGCTAGCCAACTACAAAAGCAGTTTCTCCTCCCTTGGTGTTCGCACTTCAACTGCTAGAAGAGGGCCTCATCCTCCCTGATTAAAATAACCTTGTTATCTCTTGACTGATTCTTGCCTGCATATTTATACCTGCCTCTGGAAATTTCCACTACATGCATCTGAAGAAGTGGGTATTCACCCATGAAAGCTCATGCTCCAATACGTCTGTTAGTCTGTAAGGTGCTACAGAACACTCTGTTGCTTTTTACAGATCCAGACTAACAGGGCTACACCTCTGATATTTAACTAATGCACGTGACATCCCTTTAAGATGACTGTTTGTTTTTTATCTCCATTTTACAGGTGGGGTAACAGCTGCACAGAGAGCCAGGTTTTGTGGGGTTCTGCACCCCCTTTATACTGCTTCAGGAATGGACCATTGATAGTCTGTCAGTACATAATAAACTTGTAATGAATAGGACATCTATTTTATGGACAGCTACATCTATTTTTTCTTATGACCTAAACTAGATTTCTACCTTGATTATGTTTTCCTCAAAGGTCATTAACCTACTCCATCTATTCATTCATCCCCTATAGCTGCATGAATAAAAGGCTCCTCTCCAAACATTTGTGCAAAACGAAATCTATTCACACTAATATTTGCAGAAAGGAAAATTAGGAAATTATAGAAACATGATCAAGAGATCCAAGATTGATAAATATGTTATGTGTAATTTTTCCAATTGTTCCGCTAGTTGTAATATAGTGTGAGGGTAAGGCAAGAGGGGAGGTGGAATACAATATTCCACTATTGACTTCTGCAAGGGGAAAAGTGGGTGTGAAGGTATTTGAAGGAGGAGTATGAGGATGTGTTGCCTATAGGAAAGAACTGTCATTACAGACTTAGGGCTGGTAAAGGGATGATGAAGTCAAGAGTAGTTGGTGACAAGGGAGCAGTGAGGCAAGATGCATGGGCAGAGCATCAGGGCTTGATGAGAAGTGACAGGAGAGGTGTAGGAGCAGGTACAGCCATGCAGAACCCCAACGGTGAGGATGAGGAATTTGAACATTGTGTAGAAAGAGAGAAGGAGGCAGTAAGGGACTGGGGGGTGTGGGAGCTGACAACAACAATACAAATATTTTATTATTTCAATATAATAGCTAGTGCTTTTGCACTCTAACTTTCTTCCTTCTAAATCTGTACTGTATGCCTTTAACATTAAGGAATCTTGCGAATGTGCAGAAGCATTGTCAAAGGACCATGCCCTAGTTATTTATTTCATCAGACAGAAATAGGTTTCTCCTTCTGTGGCCTTCAATGTGTCTGTCACAAAATGCCACTTCTGCAATTTTACCTTTTGTGGTTGGAAATGGGGAGCTTGTGTTTTTCCTAATTACACTGTGGGATAGGTGTGGAGCATTTACTCATAGAAGTCAGAATTCCCCAGAAGTTTGAATCCTTTGTAATTATCTCTGACAGCCATGTACTGTGCTAGTTAATGATTTAAAATTAACCTTTGTTTTCTATTCGACATCCCCATGTGAGACGTAGTAGTTCCTAGTATGCTATGTGCACATTCTATACAGGACCAGCTCTAGCTTTTTTGCCACCCCAAGCGGTGAAGCGGGGAGCGAAAAAAAAAAAGATAAAGCTGCAATCAGCGGCACTTCGGTGGCAGCTCTACTGCGCCGTTTCATTCTTCGGCGGCAATTTGGTGGTGAGTCCTTCACTCTGAGAGGGAGTGAGGGACCCACCGCCAAAGACCTGGATGTGCTGCCCCTTTCCATTGGCTGCCTTAAGCACCCTTCCCTGGTGCCTGGAGCCAGCCCTGATTCCATAAGCTCCTATTTCTGTCATAGGTTCATAGGACTTGTGTTTTGGGGATTAAACCCAATAAATCTGATTGCAGCCTCTCCCAACAGAGCTCTCTTAGATATGGATACACCTACTTGCCATCTGAATTTCATGCCTTCCCTGATGGTTGGTAAATCTGAAAAGAACCTGGTCATGGGCTGGCTGGGCCTTTGAGGCAAGCTAGGCCTAGCCTTGTCCATGGTTTAGCAGCTTCTCCTTAGCCTCACTGAGCTGGCAATGCAGGACTTATTAGTTAACACAGTTGGGTGTAATGGGGGCTTAATTAGAAAGACTAACCCCAGCTGTGGTGGTGAAACAGGCAGAATACTCCTTAAATAGAGCTGGGAGCTCAGCAGAAGGGGGAAGAGTTTGGAGGGAGAAAGAAGGAGAGTGCCCCCCTGGGAAGAGGCTGAGATACTCACTGGGATTAGACTAGCTCCTGGGTAGGAGAGCTCAGAGTTAGGGCCTTCAACGAGAGGGAGAGACCCACAAGGAGTAGAGAAAACTTCTGTTGGGGGGGGGGGCAAGATAGGGGCAGGAGGATCTCCAGAAGTAAAGGTGAAAAGAAGCAGGAGGAGAATCCTGCTGGGAAGAAGTAAGATGAGAGGAGCTCTGCAAGGGCCAGAAGAAGGGGCCAATAAGCAGTGGAGTCTGAGAGGGGCAGGAGAACTAGTGATTTAGATGTTTGGTTTAGACTTTAAGTTGGAGTTTTTGTTGTTTTGGATGGGGAATGAGATGTTGTATGACTTAGCTGGAGGGCCAAGCCACAGAAAACAGAGGGAGTGGGGAGAAGATAACAGGCAGGAACTGGCCATTGCAGTCAAGGAAGTGGCCACCAGGGGCAGACAAAAGGCAAAGTCCTCCGCAATGCTAAGTCCAGGCAGGAGAGGGGACTCCAGAAGTGGCAATCAGCACTACAAACCTGTTTCTCCTACTTGGCCCAGGGAGCTCTGGAACAACTTGCCATGCTGAAAAGCAATATAAATATGGAACAATCCTTCTTGCTGTCATGTCCAGGAGCCTGAATGAGGCAACATGAACCTGACAGAACATGCACTGGAGGTGTTACTGATGGTGCATGTTAACTTGTTCCAGTAATAAATTTGTCATTGTAGAAAATCAATACCACTAAACCCTAACTTTTTTTTAATTTGAAGAAATGTTCTGGCTTATAACTGGGAATCACTGGTGCATTATTTCACCTAATTTTTTTAAATGATAGCCAAAGGAACAATGTTAACTCCACATAAAATTAGAAATACCAGGCCAGACCCTCAACCCAGGGGAAGTCTCCTTTGCATTGATCCAAAAATGCTGAAAGGACTGAAAGCTACTCTAAAGAAACACGGGGGGACCTGGGGATTCTCCTGACAGGGGAATCCCTCTGCTAGCATGAAGATTATTGGAGCACTCTAGATGGAGCCAGAGTACCCTGCACTCTGGGCAGACCTGTCCCTATTGAACCATTTCAGTTGATGTAAGGTAGAATAGCCTTGAGGCTGCTTGGGCCCCTGGCTGGACCTATGATTAGAGGAGTCGAAAACTGACTTACAGCCACCTTGGCCTTCTCCTTGTCAGTGGCACAATTTGAGCTTTGGAACTTGTGAGAATCAGGCCCCATGCTCATTTATGTATACGATTTGCAAATATAGATTCTTTTCCAAGCAGCCTCTAAAAAACAATTAAATGCAGCTACACTTTTTTCATCCAGTATGTTCTATTTAGTTATGTATCAAGACATAGAAATAATACAAGTTATCTACTGTCTATCGCACAGGCCAATATGATCTCATTATTTTCCTCATAACTCCCTTTACTGTCTGTACCCATCTGTTGCCTCTCGTCCTAGATTGTAATCAGCTTGGGGCAAGAGCCATTTTTAATTCTATTTGTACAGTGCCTAGCACAATGGGATCCTGATCTATTATTAGGGCTTCAAGGCACTATTGTAAATAATAATAATACATTATGTCCAGGGTGCTTTGACTATAACCCATAGCAATTTGAGGTTTATGAACATCTTTCTTCATTGTCATTCATTTACAGAACTTGCATGTTTTAAATCAGAGTGTCAACTCTATTGATGATTCTATTAATCCTTTTCCATTCAGCCCTTAAAAACAAGTCATGGTGAAAACTTCAGAATCCTTCATAGAAGCAATACACTGTGTTTGTGTAATACAACCTTGTTTTGGATGCATAGCGGAAGTTCCTGGAGCCTGGTGGAAAGTGTGTGAGAGAAAATGGGGAGTAATGACTTTTTTTCTTTCTCCCCCTCCTTTCCTACCACCTTCCAAATTGCAGCAATCATGCTTTGGGCAGTCATGATAGTCTTCGCAAGGCAACCACCTCCATTCAGCTTCGTCTACAGAAAGGCACCAGCTATCAGCAAAGTTTGGCTCGAACGGTGCGTCACTTTTATTCTTGTTTCTTTCAATATGCTTGAGGAAGTGAAATCTATCCAATCCTTTCATGTAGCCATCTGCATTGATAATCAGAAAGGGCTTGTTTGCTTTCTTGAGTGTACATTCAATTGTAGTTCATCATTAATGTAACATACTCTGAGTCTTTCTGCTTCTCTCCTCTAGTTAGGCTTTCTTTATCCTTTTGGTAATCCTAGAGAATAACTGAACATGAGAAGAGCAAATGTTACTTTTGTTAGAAGAATTTAACATTATTGGAGTTGAACTATAGTTATATCAGCTTGTCATTTTTTTTCCTCTGGCTGATCCTTGTACATTTTTGAAACATATTAAGGGTAAAAATCCAACACAAGATAAATCAGATCCAGATCCTGGTTACTGAAATTCTAAGTATTTGTGTGTGCGTGAGAGAGAGAATGTATTTCTGCTGAAGATATAGTCTTATCGCACTTTAAATCTGAAGAGATTCTCATTTAGATTATTTGTGATTCAAGTACCTAGGAATTGATTATTGAGCTTTAATGATACTGATCCATGCTGCTAGATGTGAATTTTATTCCCTGTGGGCAATCTTGAATTCCTTCCAAACCAAACTTCACACTACAAAGGAGACCTTGATGTTTTAGGTGGTTTTGACTGGAGATGGATTGCCTTTATCCATAGGTAGGATATCTGCCTAAAGGAGGTAATTGGAGCTACTAGTCCAAGTCTGTGAAAATTTGGATCAGATAACAGATTTCTAATATAAAAAATAGGGTTTCTTTTCTTTCCAGTTCTGATATGTATCCCCCTAAGATTTGTCTGGTTGTGTGTAATTCATCGGTTGCAATATGGGGGGGAGGGGGAGAAACCATGAGGCCAAATATAATATGTTTTAAAATATTTTTTCTTTTGACTTCTTTACCTTTTTAACAGATAAAATCAGAAGAGACAGTGCTATCATATACAGCAGTGGTTCAAATTATTTGCACTTTGCATTACCAGGGTATGCATCAAGGTGTTTTATTTTTTTAATTTTTTTTTTTGCAAGCAATTGAAAATATCTGTATTTGAGATTCCATTGGTAGCAGAAGGACTGATGGTTCAGGAGACCAGAAATATATGATAGAGAGGCTTTCATCACCAAGTCACCATTTAAAATTTGGCTCAGATTAGTGGTGACCAAAAATAATTAACATCTCACTGATGTCAGGTGATCTGTAGAAAATGAGCTGATGGTTTGTGAAGCTTTTATGGAGTGCGGTAAGCAACTCACACACTGTATCCCTTCTGCTGTGCTGTAGCAGATGTCTAGGGTCTTGCAGTTTGGCTTCCTGTTGTTGGAGGAATCAGTGACACTGAGTCAGGGTATTTTAGAGAAGATTGCTTTATTTATACCTACACATCAGTTCTAGGACAGAGGTGGTCACAAATATCATGCAGACAGTTCCTTCTTTCAGAGATTTCAGCCCAGTCACCAATGTCTGGCTCCCATGAAACTACCCTGCCCCAAGAACTGACTGGCTCGGCGGGCAGTGATCGATCCAGTGGGGATTGATTTATTGCATCTAGTCTAGATGCAAAAAATCGACCCACGAGCACTCTCGCGTCGACTCCTGTTCTCCAGCTCCGCGAGAGGTGCAGGCAGAGTCGACGGGGGAGTGGCAACAGTCAACCCATCGCAGTGAAGACACCATAGTAAGTCGATCTAAGTACGTCGACTTCAGCTACGTTATTCATGTAGCTGAAGCTGCGTAACTTAGATCGATTCCGCCCCCCCAGTGTAGACAAGGATCTAACATAGAGCAAACTTCCTTGTGCTAACCGTAGCTCCCCAAGAAAATCTACTTTACAAATCTAACAATGTATTTTCGTCCAAGGCTAAAAACATGTTTGCACACTAATAAAAAGAAAAATGTATAAGACTCTATGTAAGAACACCATATAATGCTCCTGCTATAACAATACTTCTCTATTGCACAGAAGATTTGAGACTTAATTCACTTTTCTAAAGTGCTCTGGAATCCCAAAGTATGGTTAGCTGCCTGGAAAGAGGTAGGCATGGAAAGCTTTTATCTATCATTTTAAAGCCACTAGGTAATTAAATATTGTCCTTTGAAATAAATAGTAGCATAGTCATGGAGTTGCCTCAGATTACACACAACCTTCACTTCTGCAAGTTATTCAGAAATACACTGCATGTGTTACTCTTATTGCTTAATTACAAAACTCGCAATCATAGAAATGAAATTGTTGACTAAAAATTCCAAATCGTTCTGGTGAAAAATCCACTGGCCTTCCCACCTTGATTAATTTAAATGTCAACAGAAAGGGAAACGGTTCTGGAAGACATCTTCCTTAGGAAAATACAAAGAAGAGTGATAGTGTTTCTTGTAGATATAGTATAACACTAGGACAGCATGACCACTTGCCCAGTACTGCTTACATACAGGTAGGCATATGACAATACTAAATCTGTCCTCAGCCACCACATACCTATTCATTTCCAACTGAAATATCAATCTAAATGCAGAATTGTACCTACAGCTTATGGTTCATAAATTTATTTCTTCAGGACTACACTTCCTATGGTGACAGGCAGATCCTTCTTCTCATTTGTCAGATCTTTAACTTATTCCTAGGTGCCCAAGCCTAGATGTCCAGCTGAGTTAGTGATCATATTGTGTGTTCAGCAGGTTGTCTTTGAGCGGTGATGGGTACAGTGCCCTGCAAGTAGGAGGGGGCAACAGATCCAGCGTTGTGCGTTCATATTTCACATTGTTAGCTAATCATTTGCAATCCAGAGATGTGACATTAGACTCCTGAGACAAAATTCACAGCTAATATAAGTGCATGCAGGGATAAATTTGCTCTGTTTTGTTTACTTTGCAACAAATAGGTGCTCTGATATCCCATAATTTTAGTAGTAACCACTTGAGGGAAAGAATTTAGATTCATATTGAGGCCTATGTCATAATACAGGAAGAAGATCCTTCTACCCACTTCCTGAAGATTAATGTGTCTCGTGAAGAGCTCTTAAAAATCAGATTTCCCCCCCTAAAGCTTTATCGAGCCTATTTTAGTGAAACGAAGCCAATAAGACAGACAGGTGCGCGCGCGCACACACACACACACACACACACACACACACACACACAAAAGCAGGAAGTCTTAAGTAAGAGCAGCAGACAGAGGAAAAGGAAAGTTTTTTGTTTAGCACAATGAGAAGTGAGTATGTATGAGTTTATTGGTAAACTGACAAGTTTATTTGTAAAACAAGGATGTTATAATCCCTCAGAGAGCCAGTAATAATATTCAAAATTGTTTGGTAAATGAAGCCAAAGACATTTTTTTTTGGTAAAGGTGCATTTTTTTCCTTGCATAGGAAGCTGGTATTTTATGATGTATTCAGAAGGAAAGAAGAAATTGTCTTGAACCAAAGAGTGAAAAGGCAAGAAATGTGGCCTCAGATTTTCACTTGAAATCATAGGCTTTTTTCAGCCAGTGGATGACCTTTTAATTTGGTTGGGGTTTTTTTTTTTTGAGAGATGAGTTTTACCAGGCACAACTCTCTTGAACAAAAGCCTTTAGTACCTGAATTTTCTAGATGTTAGATTCTCATTAGACCTCCAAATAAAGCCTGTGCAGAAACCATGGAGTTAACAGTTATGCTGTAAAAATATTGAGACCTAATTATATTGTCTCACAGAACAAAAATTTCCATTGACGTCAGTGGGAATTTTGCATGTGAAATAGCAACAAATTCATCATCTTGTAGTGTATCCTACACTTTGAGATCTTGAAAATGGCAAATATTTTATGTGGATGAGGAAGGTACAGTATTTTCCTCACAAAATGATGAACCAATTTAGAATAGTGGTAAAATACTCCAGGGGATGGGATGCTGTATTTGTTCTTTGATCTTGTGTTTCACAACTGCCGCATTATGTATACAATTTAGGATATTTAAAAGTATTGGTTGACCAGTGGCTCCAAAATGCATCCACGTAAACTGTAATGGGTGAAAATCTTACCCCTTCTTGGGGTTTGGTTTTAGTCATGTAAAGATCTCTCAATGAGACAGCACAAAATCTAGTCCAAGCCTCCACCACAAGTTTAGTTGCCTTCAGAGTTCCTCCCTGAGGAGTGCTCAGCCAACACCTGCTATTCCCTCTCTCTAGCAAGCCATTCTCAAGTACCTAGCATTTTTTGAGGGGGGGGGGGGGGGGAGAGATGAATCTCCAGGAGGACCAAATCCTCACCTCCTATATAGGAATTTTCAGGGAAATGTTACCAAACCTGGAGATCATTTTTTGCTAAAGTGGAATGTACCAGCATTAATGCTGATAACATTGTAGTAGAAGTATTATGTTAATGCATGTGTAGTTACAATAAAAATATTAACAAATTGAGAAAAATGAAGTCATTGGTATCTGATGGTAAGAGATGCATTTTTTGTTTCCTAAAATAATTTTTGCGTGTTTAAGAAACTCTTAGTGATAAAATGATATGGAAGTATTTTCCTATGTTGAATCATCCCTCATCCTGCAGCAGAGCAAAAATCTTTGTTCCATTAGTATGCAAAAGCCTGCTCCTTCACTTTTCTAATTTGACAGGTCTAAATTAGGCTTAATGTACTGCAATGCACTACGTAGACCAAGAACACAGTAAGTGCAGCTTTTGGCATTTAACACTGCGGAAATAGTTATAACTACCAGGTAGAATTATTACTAACAAACAAAGTAATCTTTAAGCTTTGATATTTTAACCAGTTAATAACAGTCTTGGAAGATAAATTAGTAGTGATCAGGATGTTAGAAAACATTTGTTGTCTCAAGGCATTCACTTATCAATAATGTACAGTAGGGATTCATCAGATATGCTTTTTACAATACGTTCAAGTAAATTATTGATCCGCCCTTAATGATAACTGACATGAATGTGAGAGCTCCAGGCCTCAGTTACTAATAGCAGCTGAGAACATTAACAGCTGTAGAGCTAGTGTAAGTCACTGAACTAAAGGTCTCCTCCAGCCCTAGGGAATCCTTGCAACAATGGACTCACGTAAGAAAAGAATGGGTTTTGCTTGCAGGCAGAAATGTTAATCAGTGCAGCAGGCCCAGAGGAAGCTATAATTGAACAGATATAGGCTTTATTGTATTGCATACTATTAAGCTGCTTCTCATAAGACCCAATCCAGTGGTGAGTTGGGCCCTTCCTCAGACATACTCCACACCCTCATATCTAGGGCTCCACCAAATTCATGGCACATTTTGGTCAGTTTCACAGACATAGGATTTTTAAAATAGTAAATTTCTTGATTTCAGCTATTTTACCATGAAATTTCATGGTGGTGTCATTATAGAGGTCCTGATCCAAAAAGGAGTTTTTGGGGGAGGTTGCAAGGTTATTGTAGGAGGGATTGCTGTACTGCTACCCTTACTTCTGCACTGCTGCTGGCGGCAACGCTGCCTTCAGATCTGGACAGCTGGAGAGTGGCAGCTGCTGGCCAGGAGCTCAGCTCTGAAGCCAGAGCCAACCACCAGCAGCAGCTTAGAATTGAGGATGGCATGGTATAGTATTGCCACTTTTACTTCTGCGCTGCTGCCTTTAGAGCTGGGCGGCCAGAGAGTGGTGGCTGCTGACTTAGGGCCCAGCTCTGCAGGCCGCAGCACAGAAGTAAGGGTGGTAATATCATACCAGGCCATCCTTACTTCTGCACTGCTGCTGCTCTCCAGTAGCCCAGCTCTGAAGGCAGCGTTGCTGCCAACAGCAGTGCAGAAGTAAGGGTAGCAGAACTGCAACCCCTCCTACAATAATCTTGCGACTCCCTCCCCACAACTCCTTTTTGTGTCAGGACCCTACAATTGCAACACTGTGAAATTTCAGATTTAAATAGCTAAATTCATGAAATTTACGATTTTTAAAATCCTATGTCTGTGAAATTGACCAAAATGGACCATGACATTGGTGGGCCCTACCTCTGTAACATGTTTTGAATGCCAGGGTCACAGTGGTATGCCCAAGGTTGGACTGCCACTTTTGGTCCCAGAGAACCAGCACACTGTGGTGGGACCACATCATACTGGAAACCTGAAATGAAGACCAGTGTCTGCAGAAATTAATAACAAGGAAGGAGACCTTCCTTGAGTTAGGCAAGAAGCTTGCACCAACCCTCCAGCACCACACCACTCAATTTCAGAAACCTGTACCAGTACAGAAGTAGGTGTCTATTGTCTTTTGGAAGCTGGCAACACCTGACCGCTACCGATCAGTTGCCAACCAGTTTGGGGTTGGGAAATCAATTGACGGGGCGATGGTTGTGCAGTTTTACCAGGCTATTAGAACTGAGATCCACCCACAGGTGGTTGCCATTACCGTGAAATTATATTGGGTTTTCAGAGGGGTTTTCTGATCTATGCAGGGATCATTGATGGAACACACTTCCCTATACTTTGCCCTCCGAAAGGGGCCAGTAAATGCATGAACCACAAAGACTACTGTTCACGGTTCTCCAAGGCTTAGTGGGCCATAGGGGCAGTTCATGAACACAAATGTTAGGCGTAGAAGGAAGGCTCATGATGTCAGAGTGCTAAGGAGATCGAAGTTGTGCTGCAGAGGGAAAGAAGGGAATTTATTTCCCCCCAAATGAGGTGAGACTTTACAGTGTTTCTTTGTGCCAACATTGATTTTAGAGGACTCTGCATATCTGCTCATACTGTGGCTCATGGAGCCTTACCCCAAAACTGCCAACCCAAGAAAAAGGGAATTCAACTACAGGCTGAGTAGCTGCAGAATGGTGGTGGCATGCACCTTTGGGCATTTGAAAGCACATTGGTGAAGCCCCCAGACCCGTCTGGATGCCAACATGGTTCTGATTATTGTGGCATGCTGTGCTTTACATCACGTATGTGAGGCTAAAGGGGAATACAATGAAGTGGACAGAGGACACAACTGCTTTCCAAAGCCTGTATAGGCAACCTGATTTCAACCATATGCACACTGCTCCTGGTTCCCAGCAGGCCTGGGAAATTTGTGGTGCTGGATGCTTGCATATAATGGAACAGGGGAACCAAAAGGTGAATTGGGACTGTGCCACAGTCTGTTGTGCTGAGGTCAGAATCATAATGCTGTGGTGCTGCTTGACAAGCTCAGTAGAGCATTTCCATGTACTTCTATTCTGAGAAACCTCAGTGGGTATTGATCCCCTGCGGTTAACTGGGTGAGGATGGACCCTCATTATTAACACCTTTGGCTGTGGTTTTGTGCTGTGGACAGGGGCGGCTCCAGGCACCAGCATGCCAAGCACATGCCTGGGGTGGCAAGCTGCGGGGGGGGCGGGGGCGCTCTGCCAGTCGCCGCAAGGGCAGCAGGCAGGCTGCCCTCGGCGGCATGCCAGAGGATGGTCTGCTGGTCCCGCGGCTTCAGCGGACCTCCGGCAGGCTGTCGCCGAATTCGCGGGACCGGGGACCTCCTGCAGGCAAGTCGCCAAAGGCAGTCTGCCTGCCATGCTTGGGGCGGCAAAATACCTAGAGCCGCCCCCGGCTGTGCAGACTAAGGCCTTGGCTACACTTGAGAGTTACAGCGCTGTTAGTGGCTTTATAGCTCTGTAACTCACTCCCCGTCCACACTGGTAAGGCACATACAGTGCTGTATCTCCTTGGCTACAGCGCTGCTTGTACTCCATCTCCAAGAGATGAATAAAGAGAATAGCGCTGCTGCTGCAACTCGGGGGCGCCAGTGTAAATAGGGAATAATCTTAGTACGCTGTAACTGACCTCCGGAAGCTTCCCATAATACTTTTAAGTGAAGATTACTCTCTTTGTTTTGTTGTGATGCCTCTCTTTGTTTTATTGTGAACTCCGGGCTCCCAAAGCTGCTTATCAGAAAAACAAACACAGCTAGTGTTTGCTGTGAATGAGCAGAGGAAGGCAGGGGGCTCCCTTTGGAATGCCCACAGCTAGTGTTTGCATGAAAAGAGGGGGAGGGAGAGGGCTTGAGGAGAGAAGCGGCATGGTGTGTGGGACGGAGGGAGCAGGGGGTCTGTTTCAGGGAGGCTGCTTATCAGCTGCTGTTTGCTTTCAGTGAGTGAGGGGGGTGGGGAGGGGGTCGGAACTTGCAAGGCAGCTGCTGACAGTGTGTCGGCTCCAAAATTTCTCTCTCTCTCTCTCTATCCCATGCTCCCTGTCACACTCCACCCCACCCGTTACAGCCACTTGAATGCTGGGATAGCTGCCCATTATACACCGCTCCCAATGCGCTCCAGATGTTGCAAATGTGGCCACGACAGTGCGCTGGCAGCTCTCAGTGTGGACAGACTGCAGCGCTTTCCCTACTCAGCTGTACAGAGACAGGTTTAACTCCCAGCGCTGTACAGCTGCTAGTGTAGCCATACCCTAAGGCACTCTAATGCCATCATTGAGCAATGTTTTTGTTTCATGTTAACTGCTCTGTTTTGTGTTGGTTTGTTGGTGGGGGGGAAGAGGAGAGGAGCTTTAAGCATTGTTACAGTAACTATACAGGTTTTGGGAGGGACTTACACATTCCTTCCTTACAATTCTGTCTGATACCATATCTCCGAGCTCTTATCAAGTGCTGTGCATGATTGCTCACATGGCATGACTACTCCCATTTTTGCCAGTGATAACTGTTTGGTTGGGGAGCCATTAAAGCACTGGGTGTCAGGTATCTTTGCTGTTACTTTTGTTTCCTTTGTATTCTTGCTTAATTATCATCAAAGACATAAAGATGTTTCAGTTAACTTGCCTTCTGATTTCCATTGTGATGCTGTAGACAGCAACAGTTATTTCACAGCATACTTCAAGGCCCTATAGTCAGCAGAGATCTGGACTCAGCAGTGAGTCAGAGCTGTCTGTGCAGAACACAGGCAATGGCTGCTTGCTGGCTGCATGTTGGGAACTACCTTGCTTGAAAGGCAGAGATTCAAGAATTCAAGAATCAAAGGAAGGCTGGAGGCCATTCATGGAGCTGGAAGAAAGAGTACCTCTGATGGGTGGTGGGGTGGCCTGATCAACAGAATCTGTGCAGGTAAAGATGATGGGGAAAAGTCTCTCTCTAGGGAGATTGCAAAAGTGTGTTGGATTTTGACCCTGTTTATCAGTAAACATGGCTCCCATTCCATATATCACCCATATGACTATAATCCCCAATGTATTTCCTAAAAGGAGGAGGAAGCAGATTGCGGGGGTGGGAGGAGTGTGAAATGTCTTCTACTTGGTGTAGCATGCAGGAGTGGCTTTTCCTGGGAGAATATCTTCTCCCTATACTACTGGTTGAGGATATGGGCTGGGATTTCTCCTCTGTCAAAAAGGCAAGAACTTGGAGAAACCAAAATATAATCTTAATGTGAAAGAAGGGCATCAAACACAATTTCAGATTGAAATATCCTGAAGTTTGAGTGTGCTTGAAATCTATGACAAACTAGGAATTTTTTCAAGTGTCTCTTATTTTTTTTAAACTCATGCAAGAAACCATAACCTTGAGCCCAACTCTTCTTCAATCTGGGGGTGTTAAAAAATCCGGGACTGGATTGGAATGTTCTGGCCTCAGCCTTTCTCTATTTGCAATCAAGTCTTTATTTGAAAATGCACAAAAATGATGAGGATTTTACTCAAGATGAGCTTCTTACTTTCCAAGGTCAGGCTAGTGGTGTGACCAGCTTCAAAAGTTTATCTAAGGGCTCAAGAACATGTAGGCAAGGAGATGAAGGTTTTCATCAGTCTTCAGTAATGGGCCAAAAATAATGAAAGAAGATACTGACATTATGAAGCACCAACCAAATTTGTACCATTTAGATGCTTCACACCAGCAATTATATAACTCTTTATATGCTCCTTTCTCTACAGCTTGAAGATGACCAAAGTCAGTTTAATGTTAACCAGCTGCTACAATATACATATATTTGGAAGGTGTCCAGGTAAGAATGTTAGTAGTTGGAGTAGCTGTGCTTGATAACCGTATATATTTGCTGTCAGCACCTGGATGCCCTGGGGCTGTGATTTCATCAGCACTTTTAAGCTAAGCAGAGCCAGGGAGAACTACCAAGACAACATAAGGTGCAGCATGGACCATTGCTGGCCTTTCAATAAATGCCAGTTCTTCCAATGAGTCAGTATTGAGCCAATTTTTGCATCATTGTGTTAGTGGTCATGATGCTATTGGAAGTGCTTCTGACAGTAATTACTGAAGTCAGTAGATACTGATCTTTGTCATGTGACTGAAACCGTGAGCCAGGCCATGTGACTGGACCAGCAGTTAACGCATTTCTATGCATCAGATTCTTATCACAGTACTGTCTTTGAGATGAAAAGAGAAGCTGATGTCTTGTGCTCTTGTATTCATTAGAAGTCATGCGGAGCCAGGTTGTTTTAACTCTTGTGCTCTGGCTAAATTCTGTCTAAGGATGGAGATTACAGCAAGTGAAGTAAAATGAGCTCAACAGGTTTTTGTTTTTGTTTTTTTGTTTTTTTCCCCTTCTGTCCTCACTGGTTGTTTGGCAGAATGGTCTGCTTTATTGAACTATATTTTCTCCCTGTCCCTTAATGTTGAGCATGTATATGACATTTTCATTATAGATTCTATCATAAATAAAACAAAAATTCTGTTTTCTCCAGTTTGCAACAAAATGGCTTTCTGTGTACCTTATAATTTCAGTATAGTCGGCTATAGTGCTCTCTATTATCTCTAGCATTTTTACAAGCACAGTGAGTGTTAACTGTGTAGTTAAACCCTGTTATACCTAGCCTTGTTAAAATAGCAACTCACTACAAATCGATGAGAATGGTGTTATGTAGAGAAAAATTATCATACAGCATTTATAGCAGTGTTTGGCTCTTAAAATTCTCTCTTTATGAACAGGAGAACTTGAAAATTACAGTTGGGAGAAAAACATCCCCTCCCCCACTTCTCCAAAGTTCCCTGGATTGAAGGAGCTGTAATTTTCTTATGCTGCTGCTCATAAAGAGATACTTTTTTCAGAGCCAAATACCAATATAAATACTGTGGTAATGGCTTCACTCTTCGTAACATAGTCTTTGTAACCAGGTGCTATTTTAACAAGGGTAGTTATAACAGGGTTCAAAGTGTCAAAGACACCCAGATCTCTCCTAGCAGATTAGGGTTGGAAGAGAGTCCAGGAGGTCATCTAGTCCAACCCCCTGCTCAAAGCAGAACCAACCCCACCTAAATCATCCCAGCCAGGCCTTAAAACCTCTAAGGATGGAGGTTCCACCACCACCTCCCTAGAAAACCCATTCCAGTGCTTTACCACCCTCCTAATGAAATAGTTTTTCCTAATATCCAACCTAGACCTACCCCACAGCAACTTGAGACCATTGCCCCTTGTTCTGTCATCTGCCACCACTGAGAACAGCCTCACTCCATCCTCTTTGGAACGCCCTCCCTTCAGGTATTTGAAAGCTGCTATCAAATCCCCCCCTCACTCTTCTCTTCTGCAGACTAAAAAGCCCAGTTCCTCAGCCTCTCCTCATAAATTATGTGCCCCAGCTCCCTAATCATTTTTGTTGCCCTCCATTGGACTCTCTCCAATTTGTTCACATCCGTTCTGTAGTGGGGTCCCCAAAACTGGGTGCAATACTCCAGATGTGGCCTCACCATTGTTGAATAGAGGGGAATAATCACTTCCCTCGATATGCCGGCAATGCTGCTACTAATGCAGCCCAATATGCCGTTAGCCTTCTTGGCAACAAGGGCACACTGTTGACTCATATCCAGCTTCTCATCCACTGTAATCCCCAGGTCCTTTTCTGAAGAACTGCCGCTTAGCCAGCTGATCCCCAGCATGTAGCAGTGCATGGGATTCTTCCATCCTAAGTGCAGAAGTCTGCACTTGTCTTTGTTGAACCTCATCAAATTTCTTTTGGCCCAATCCTCCAATTTGTCTAGGTCACTCTGTACCCCAGCCCTACCCTCCAGTGTGTCTACCTCACACCCTAGCTTAGTGTCATCTGCGGACTTGCTGAGGATGCAATCCATCTCATCACCCATCAGTGAAGATGTTGAACAAAACTGGCCCCAGGAACAACCCCTGGGGTACTCCACTTTATACTGGCTGCCAGCTAGACATCGTGCTGTTGATCCCTACCCATTGAACCCGATGATCTAGCCAGCTTTCTATCCACCTTATAGTCCATTCACCCAATCCATACATTTTTAACTTACTGGCAAGAATACTGTGGGAGACCGTATTGAAAACTTTTCTAAAATCAAGATATATCACGTCCACTTATTTCCCCACATCCCCATATCCACAGAGCTAACTCTCCCTTCACTTTCACTGAGCAACTTTTGAAGGAGTGAGGAATATTTAGCTCTTGTATAATAATAGTTAAATCTGGTAGTGTTTTTCATCCATAGATCTCAAAGTGCTTTATAAAGAAAGATAAATATCACATTTCCCATTTTACAGATGGGAAAATGAGGCACAGAGAGGTGAGGTGACTTGCTCAAGGTCACTTTGAACTATATGGGATGTTTTCAAAGGATCTGTTTAGTTTCTTACAAACACAAAGCACTTCATAAAAAACACAACTCCTGTTTACTGTCTGCTTCTCTTTCCCTTCCAGTATTTTGGCTCTTAACCCACTCATTAATAAACAGAGGTTTCCTTTCCTCCTGCCTATGCCAGAAGGAGATTTAGCAGTGGCCTTTTTATGCTAGGTCTTCACTGCAGAGTTAATTGGAGTGTATCTAACGCCTCCTTGAGTTAAGTTCATGTGAGAGTGGCCATACTGCAAGCATATGATCTGCACAGAATAATTGTGTCAGTAGCTGAGGAGTTGTGTTTATTCAGCATGTAGCCTCTACCACCACTAAGGCCATCCAACTCAAATTGAAAGCACTAACACAATTGAGTTAAAGGATTTTGTGTGTGGATGGGACTTGAGCTGGGGCAACACTTGAGTTATAACTGGAGGTAACTCTGCAGTGAAGACTTGGAAATAAATCACATTACAAGACAAGATGCCCTCCTTTGCTATTCTTAATAGCAATTTCTGAGTGGGCAGCCGTATCATAATGAAATGCCACAGGGTGATATTTGTGTCTTGATATGGCAGAATGAAACAACATTTTTGTCCCAGGAGCCAAATTGGTTAAGATGGTCACCCTCTACCTAGCTCCCATGGAGAATAATGAACACATGACTTCTTTAGCTGCTATTATCTGGCCTGGGATGAAATGACGAGAATGAGCTGATACCTTACCCTTGCAAATCAGCAGATTCCTCTTATAGGCAAGTGGGTAGCTAATGAAACAGATCAGTATATCCACTGGTAGGTCTATACCTCCATCCCTTGCTATAATGAACACCCAGAGTGAAATTCAAACTTGGTGTAAATCCCTGGACATCAGTGGAATTGTATTCACTTATGCCAGGGCTAATTTTGGCCCAAATTCCTCAGCATCAAAATGCTGTTAAATACAACATGCTGGTTTACCTGATGAGTGTTGTTAGATACAGTTTTTTATTAGCATATTAATAAATGGCCTTTTGGAAAGGAAACCTGTCAGCACGCCACAAGAAGTTCAGCTGTCAGGAAATTAAAAAAATGAATGCTGTAGTGTATGTAGTATATTACTCTGCATTATCATGTACAAGTTTGAATAGAAATCAACATCTGAGAGTGGTTCTCACATTTTGCTGCCTTATGTTGCAAAACTGTTGTATATTACCCAATGTGCTAATGTCATTGGATCCCTGGATATGCATTGGTTCCAACATGATATATGCATGAGCAAAATATATTACAGGATCGAGGCAGGAACAGACTTAAGGGATAGAGATCTACACTAGGTTAATGTGGGTTACATCAGTTTCCCAAGTTCAGCCTGAATGGAGTAGAAAAGTAAAGCCACAACATACATATTAGAAAGTAAGGGAAATCATTGAAACTGAAATCATTTGAAAAAATTAAATGTGTAAATATTAGAAATATAAGTAATTATTTAAATTTATGATCATTATTTCAACACTGTCCCTTTTTAAAAATGTACTTTTCTACACTAGTGATCTGGTTCAAAGTTTATAAAATTCAGAATTATTTCCAGTCGTTTTGCAGACATAGGACTTGATTATCCATAGATTTCCACCCTATTTTCAAACCTAGACAGCAAAGCACTTAGGTCCATCTCTATTCAAAAAGCATTTAAGCACGCACTTATCTTTAAACACACACAGTCGATGGGACTTAAGCATATGCTTAGCTTTAGACAGATGCTTAAGTGGCTTATGTTTCTAAAAAGTAGGTATAAAATGCCACCAGATTGGAATGGTAGTATTTTAAACCTACTTTGTGCAAGGGTAAGTGACTACATAAGGGAAGTGACGTGTCAGGTCCAGTATTCTTTGAAATCTATATAAGCACTTGTCTTGATTCTGAATTCATATTTATACCAATGTGAAATCACTGTGGCCAGTGAAGTTCTTCCTGATTTATAGTGCGAGGTAAAAATAATGCCCACTTTCTTTTTCTACCTACCACTAACTGAATGTTGATTTTTTTTTTTGATTTTTTTTTTAAATTTCCAGGAAGAACCTTGTTACATTTATTATGAAATATGGAGGTCAAGTGGAATATCTACTGCAAAATGAGGTATTTGTTCTCAGCCTGTTTTGCCAGAAAAGCATTAGCTTACTTGTGAAAAGTCTCTAATTATTAGATTAATCTGCCTGAAACTGAATTAAAGAGAACTCTTAATTAAAGCTGTTTAACCTGTTTTGGAAAGGGTGTGGAAATTTTAAACTAAAATTAATGACATCTAAATTATGATAAATGCTACAAGATTAAAACATTCATAGTAACAATTTCCTAGTGTTGGGGAACAACAGAAGCATCTGAGGCTCTATTCTGAGTTAGCACCCAAATATTTGGATCTAGTTTTATTGTAATCACGTGAGTCTGCAAAATTTGCCCCTCCCCCAATTCTGTAAACACTTAAACATGTTTCAATGATACTATCACATGCATAAAGTCAGGCATGAGTTTAAGAGTTTTTTTCAGGATCAGTTATAAATATAAAACTTGAAGGGGTTCCAATCTAACCCTAAAATGAAGATGCACGTTTAAATGACAGATAATCTAGGAGGGAATGAAGACGACAAATAAGTTGAGCTGAGATTCTGGAGGTGGTGCAGACTCATCTTATTTTTGGTTATACTAGTTCTTCCTTCTTTCATTTATGGTTTGGGAAATGAAAGAAAGCACAAAACCTTGTTAGATCACAGAATATACTCATGCAGCAGCTTGGAGCTATTACAGTTTGATGCAGTAGAGTTTAATTGGTTGTGTTAAAGTAAGGAATTCTCTTGCAAAATGTTATGCGCCAGAAAAAAAGCACAACCAAAAATCTCCATCTTGTTTCAGGGTACTAATCCCCTGCCACCCCAGATTTCACTTTTTCAAGATTTTTTTTGTGAAGTAGACATTTCCATTTTGAATTATGAAAAATTACCAAAAATTCTTGCAAAAGAATTTACCTTTGTGTGAAAATCCTTGACTTTACTTTTGTGGGACTCATCATCTGTTCAGTTGCAGCCTGGGCTGTGTTTTAGTGCAAGGAAATATGTGCAATGCAGCCCCATAATGGCATTCCAAGTCTTGGTGACCATGGGACATAGATCAGCAATTCAGGACTGAAACTACACAGCAATTTCAAGCTAAGGCCCTGATCCTGAAAACACATAGGTATTTGCTTAACTTACACATGAACAGTGTTCCTTTGAACTCAGTGGAACTACTTATGTTTGTGAAGTTAGGCACATGGCTAAGTGTTTACAGGACTGTGGTCTGAGACCCCAATACTGCAGCATCTTAGACTTTTATTTATGTGAGAAGTTCCATTAAGTTCAGTTATACATGTGTGCTTGCAGGGTTGGGACCAAAGCAAAAAAGGTTCTAAACTGGAAAGGAGCTGTGCAAACTGTTAATCACACAATTAACTGCACTCCAAGCTCCATATCCTGCAATATATACTGTGAAGGCAGACCTCTGCACCTATATAAAACCCCTGGGACATCCTCCATTTAAGATTTTTACCTGGAGTTCTTGGCAATCAAAGGCTAATCAAACCTAAAGACTAGTCTAGACCCCACACAATCATTTGTTGCAGTCTACAAATATTTGTAGTTTACCCTAGCGTAAACTCATGATATTTAAATTTTAGCATATTCGTTAACAGATGTTAAAAATGCACCCATTTTTTGCAGTGTTGATATGACCATAGAGTTTACCTCAGGATCAGGACCTAAGTTTTGTGCCTTGTTGAGTTCACAATCCTTTCCTGAACCTACAGTGGTGTTGCCTTTATTCTTCATTGTATTGCACCAGTTTTATGCCAGTTATAACTTCACTGTAACACAACAGAGAATTGGGCTGTGTGTGAAATTTTCCATGCACATAAAAACTATTATTAGAATTAAGTGTTATGGTAGCTGTCCTGAAAAAGCTATGAAGTGGTCATGGAATCTGCCTGTTTAGCTTGCAGCAGTGTAGGAAGTTAGGAGGGTAAATCCATCCCTGTTCAGTAGAGCACTTAATTTTAAGCCAATGAGCCTTAGGTACTTGCTTAACAGTGAGCATGTGGTTAAGTGCTTTGCTGAACTCAGACCTTAGTCTGTCCTCCAGCTCTGGTTTTAAGGTGGGCGATCTCCAGGTCCTCAGTAAATTTGTTTCAGCCATTTACATACCCACATCTTCAAACCCCATAAGTCATGGTTATTTGTTGAAAAACTTCAAAATCATGGAATCCATGAATGAGATCCATGGCAGAACTGTCATCCTCGCTATTATTAATGTACAGTAAATGTCCTACAAGCTAGATGGTGGTTGCTGCTATTACTAAATGAAAATCAGAGAGATAGAAGTATGAAATTTTTAGCATAAGAGATGCAGTTTGACCAAGCATGTATGGAGCATTGCCACAGAATTAGTGCCCTGAATGTTAGCCATTCTAGTCACCCTAATCATCTCTTGTAAGCCTGTAAAGAAACTTTTTTGTTTAACTTTTCATAAAAGGGATGTTCCACAGTGGAATGGTTTTAATTATAGAAATAATTTAATCATCAAAATATCCTCCAAAAGATATAGTATTAAATAGTATTATTTAAATATTTTCAGTAAATAAAACATGTACATTATGTTTACTTTAATTCCTCCTGAATTTTAGGACATTTTAGAACAAAAGCCTCCCAAAATAGCTATAGAAAAATGAGTCTGTCTGTGTTCAGTCCATTAAGGCTAAATCAATGTGATATATCTGTATCTGGAAAGGGAGGACTCTCCAGGTATTAAATGTCTGTCTGGAAAGAGAGATGATGAGAGAAAAATCTATCAGTCACATCTAGTTTAAAATATTTTTCACATCTGTGTCCTTTAAGGCAATAAGATCCATGCCTTGGGAGTACCAAGTCCATAAACCATATCTAATTATAAAATTTCTTGCTTCACACTTAACGGCACATTATGTCATGGAAATGCAAACACCCTTCAAAACTTTCCAACATGCCTTTTTATAGGAATCCACAATGTATTCTGAAAATGTTAAACAAGATATTTTTCCTGCAGAGGAAGCATAGCCATCGCCCTATTCATGGATTAGCCTTGTGTGTCTGCAATGATAATGTATTACTCTGAAAATGCCTGTGTGTGCGTGTCTCTGTAGAGATAAAGTCCCTTGTGTTACAAATCCATATCAACATGCGGAAAAGAAAAATAGTAATATTTTCCAGGTCCATACAATAAAAAAGCCCACATAATCCTCTGGCTTTGTCATTGTTAAGGTGGTAACAACGCTGTCTCATTTTAGCATCTCCCGCCAGTATGGTTATGTGTACCCTGTACATACAGAGAGGAAAATCTGCAAGCATTTAATTTAAAAATCAACTTGATGGAGGGGGAGGGGAAAGGAGGAAGAAAGGAAAATGCAATGATTTATAAAGGGGCAGGTTAGAAAGTGATGGATCAATTTAAGACTGAAGGAAGCTCCAAAGTTTATTAGAGAACACAAACCACCATAATCAATCTCCTTTCCCTTCAGTCTTAAGGCGACATTTTCTTTTAAAAAGTGTGTTTGTTTTATTTTTCAAAATTCCGTCAGAGAGTGTACATAATATATCCCTGATCTAATTAAGTCAGTGGCATTTGACCAATGATACAGTTATCCCAATATATTTATTTCTATTAATGATAGATATTAACCTTCTTGTTACAATTCAGTTACAGACCTTCAGCTTAGAAATAAAAAAGTTCATCTTAGGAGCAGTTTTCCTCTTTCGGCCATAAAAATGGATGAGTTACAAAAATAACTTTATCAGCACATTAACACACTGTAGCTCACTGAAAGGAATGTTATCAGTACAGAGACATAGAGAATATTTTAGACGGAGAGTTTTTGCTTGCTCAGAGAATGTATTTCAGTCTTTAAGGCAGTCAAATAGTACAAATAAACAAGGAATCCATGGAAATTATTTTAAGTATTCTCCCCAATATAAAGTATGTAGTATTTACAGAGATCCCCTTTTAGATTCCTGGAGTCATAGAGCTTAAGGCCAGAAGGGATGACCAGATCATCTAGATCGACTGCTTGAATATCACAGGCCACCAACACCATGCAGCACGTGCGCACTGAAGCCAGCAACCAGTATTAGACCACTGTATTACAGCCCACAGGAGACTAGACTGTTGTGTGCCACAGACAGAGTAGGAAGGAGCACCAGTGCCTGAAGCCCCTGCAATGGCAAGGAAATGACTGCCTGAAATATACCCAGGTAATCTTGGCAAATGACCCTCACTGCAAACTGCAGAGAAAGGCAAAATAAACACGTAGTAAGGTCACTGCCTATCTGATCTGGTGGAAAATTCCTTCCCAACCCCACGTATGGTGATGAGTTAGATCTACAGCATGTAGGCAAGAACTAGGCAATCAAGGTTCTGAGAGAGAGACTGATGGCACCCAACCCCAGTGCCCTGCCCCCCCCCCCTTCCAGTGCCCCATCTCCAGCCATGGCCATCCCTGATGCTTCAGAGGAAGGACATAAAACAAACAAATGAGACTACACTGAGGGAGGGGAAATGCCTTCCTGACCCTGCAGGGGGATGGCTGAAACCCTGAACGATGAGCTTTTAGGAACAAAACATGTTAACTAGAAGTGAGCCCCATGTCTGCTGCTGAGCCCTGTGCCTCTCCATTACAAGCAACCCCATCATACAATCACGTTCATACAGGGCCTGTGCAACCACTAGGCAAACTAGGCAGCCACGTAGGGCACCAAGATTTGAAGGTGCCAAAAAGCGGTACCCAAAATATCTGAGATGCTCACCTGGCACCGGCTAAATGTGTAACCATTTTCCCGCTGCTGTGCGAGGGGGCGCTATGGCTTTGATCAGCTCCAGCCGGCTGGGAAGTGATGTCATTCCTCCTCCGGCCACTAGGGGCACTGCACTGCTCCGTACTGCTCCTGCTCCTGCTCTGCCCCAGGGCCCCCGCCCCTGCTCAGCCCTGCTGTGCCCCCACTCCCCTGCACTCACCAGCGAGGAGAAGTGCAGAGACTCGGCCTCAGCCGCGCCGCCGGTGAATGCTGGGAGGTGGTTTCTCCCTGCCCTCCAAGCCAGCTCTGCCCCCCCGGAGGCCTGCCCCCCCATGGAAGCCTGGGGCACTCCCCCTGCGGGAGGGCTGCATAGGGCCCCAGAATATCTAGGGACAGCCCTGGTACCTGTCACCCTGCTCACAGTCAGCCCCTGCAGCAGCCCCTGCCCTGCCTCTAGCCAGCCCCTGCCGCACCCCCCTGCCCTGCCTCTAGCCAGCCCCTGCCACACCCCCATGCCCTGCCTCCAGCCAGCCCCTCCCACAGCCCCTGCCGTGCCTCCAGCCAGCCCCTGCCCTGCCTGCAGCCAGCCCATCTCCAGCCCCTGCTGCACCCCCTGCCCTGCCTCCAGCCAGCCCCACACCCCTTGCCCGCAGCCAGCCCCTGCTGCATCCCCTGCCCTGCCCACAGCCAGCCCATCTCCAGCCGCCACCGCAGCCTCTGTCCTGCCTGCAGCGAGCTAGCCCCACACCCCCTGTCTTCAGCCAACCCCTACCACACCCCTCTGCCAGAAGTCAGCTAGCCCCGCACTCCCCTGTCTCCAGCCAACCCCGCACACAATCTCCAGCCAGCTCTGCATCCTCTGCCCTGCCCAAAGCCAACCATTCCCACACCCACCTGTGTCCAGCCAACCCATGCTGCGCCCCTGTGCCCGAAGCCATCCAGCCCCACCTCCTGTCAGGTTATTCATTTATTTTCATTAAATATGTAGTCTAAATAATGAAATTAATAAATTTTCAAGCCAAATGTGTATTAATGCTAATGAACAATGCCACATTATGCAGTATTCATTTTGGAAAGTTTATAATAAGTGATGCTTCGGGGCTCAAGGTGGAAGTTTTGCCTAGGGTGCAAAATATCCTTGCACCGGCCCTGCATTCATAAATATGTCCAGCTCTCTCCTCAAGTTGTTTTGCCCTCCCACTTCCTACTGGGAGGCTGTTCCTGAATCTCACCCCTCTGATGGTTAGAAACATTCTTTGAATTTCCAGCCAGAATTTGTTCATGGCCTGTTTATATCCATTTTTTTATTGTGCCATCATTGCCTCTTCGCCATCCTTGGTATTTACCCCAGATGTATTTGTATAGAGCAACTAAATCCCCTGTCTTCTTTTTGCAATAGTAAACCAGTCAAGCTCTTCCAATCTCCTGTTAAACTAATTCCTCTATTCTCTGGATCATCCTAATACCTCTTTGCTGCACCTGTTCCAGTTTAAATATATCTTTCTTGAACATGGGTGACCAGACTTGCATGTAGTATTCGAAATTAGGTCTTACTAACACCTTGTAAAATTACATTAATATTTTTTTCTCTCTCTCCTGGAAATGACTTGCCTGGCTCTTCCTAGGATTGCCTTTTGTCTTTTTCACAGCCTCATCACATAGGTGGTTCATAGTAATCCTGTGATCAACCCACACACCCTGGTCTCTCTCGTCTGTCATTTCCAGCCCACAGCTTGTAGAAGAAATTCCTATTATTAGACCCTAAATGTATGACTTTGCACTATTGAATCTCATCCCATTTCTGTCACTCCTGTCTTCAACATTATCCAGATGTTCCTGCAAAATAATCTGATCTTTCTCTGTATTGACAATGCCTCCCAACTTTGTATCATCAGCAAATTTTAATTGTGCTCTCCTAGTTTCTGTGCAAGATCATTAATAAAAAATTGAATAATACTGGTCCCAAAACCAATCCTCGAGGAACACCAGTAATAGGTTCCCTCCAGTCTGATAATTCGTCTTTCCGCACAACCCACTGCCTTCTCCCCTTTAGCCAGTTCTCTACCCACTTTTCTTTTCTAGTATTTGGCCCCATCTGCTCAAATTTAACTAATAATTTCCCATGCAGTGTTGTCAATTGTTTAATGAAGTCCAAGGATATTAGACCAACTACATTTCCGTTATCTTTAAAAAAACAGCTCTCTTCTCAAAGAGATTGTGCCAAACTCACCTTTTAACTTTGGTAAACCCTCATTGCATTATGTTCCCATTAATTTAATTATTATTTCCTTCATAATTTGTTCTAAAGCCTTGCATGTGACTGCGGTTTAGACTAACAAGTTTTTAATTGCCCAAATCACTTTTTCCCTTTCTTAAGTTTTGGTTCAACATTAGCTATTCTCCAGTCATATGATATTAATACATTTGAATATACAGCCATATTAAAAATCTTTATTACCAGACCAGCAATTTCATGTGTTCGTTTTTTCAGTATTCTGGGATGTAAATTATCCCTTCATCCTGATTTGAGTTTATTAAACTCTTACATTTTTGTTTCACCTCAGATGAAATAAGTTTTATTTCTAGACACTCATTCCCATGAGCCGTGTTGCCTTCCTGCACACATTCTATATATTATTATCTTTAATGAAAAAAAAGGCAATTTATTTATTTAGTTTTTGTATCATACCTAGATTATCTTTAATCTTCTTCCCATCCACACTGCATAGTGGTCCAACCTCATCCTTCCTTATTCTCTCTCTATTTATTAAACTAATAAACCTCTTATTTATTTTAATTTCCTTGGCAAGATCTATTTCATCTTGATTTTTTGCAGTTCTCATTTTATTCCTACATTTTTCTAATCACCACAATGTAGTTTTCTTTGCTGATCAGCCCCCTTTTCCATTCCCTCTAGGCTCTCTGCTTACTCCTAATAACCTTTTTGTGAAGGTTATTGATCTTTCTGTGTATGGAGCTTTTCCCTACAAGTTTTTCCCCCTTGCTTGTGAGGCAAATTTCAGATAGTTTTTGCACTCCTGATTTGAAGAAATTCAAGACTCCTCCACATTTAAGTTCCTGAGCTCTTTAGTGCAGTTGACTTCAACTAATTCCTTTCATTTCCCAAAGTCTGCCCCTTTGAAGTAAAAAATCGTAGTTGATGACCTGGTTTTGATCATCCTTCCATTTCATTTAAAATAAATCAACTCATCATTACTTGATCCAAGATTATTTCCTATGACCTTCTATGATGTCTTCACTACTTACCAAAACCAAGTCTGAAATAAATTACATCATTTCTTGTTCATTCAGTGACAATTCGAAGGAAATTGATGCTATCACTTCCAGGAATAAATGGGACCTGCCATAATTAGTAGCATTTATTCTTCAATCTATATGCAATATGTTAGTCTCCCATTATGACACAATTTCCAATAGTACTGATCTTTCTATTAATATATGAAGAGATCTCTGTCCATATGAGTGTGACCCTAGGGGTCTACAGCAACCCCCTAGAATTATCCTGAGTCAACCTCTTTTACAATTATTATCTAAAGTGATTTTGACCCAAACAGATTTTCACTGATGTACAACACTATCTTGTCAACTTTACCTTTATTCCTATTTGTCCTAAGCAGCACATACCCTTCAGTACTTGTATTCCAGTTATGAGTGCTTTTCACCAGGTTTCTGTAATCCCTGTAATACCCGATTTGACCTCATAGACTTAAAGGTCAGAAGGGACCATCATCATCATCTAGTCTGACCTCCTGCACTTTGCAAATCACAGAACCTTACCCAGCCACTCCTGTAACAGACCCCTAATCTCTAGCTGATTTTCTGAAGTCCTCAAATCATGGTTTAAAGACTTCAAGGTACAGAGAATTCACCATTTACACTATTTTAAACCTGCAAGTGACCTATGCCCCATGCTGCAGAGGAAGGTGAACAATCCCTAGGGTCTCTGCCAATCTGACTCAGGGGAAAATTTCTTCCCAACTCTAAATATGGTGATCAGTTAGACCCTGAGCATGTGAGAAAAACCCTGCCCCAGTAGTTCCAGTTCCTCCATTTAGTTTACACTCCTCACATTAGTGTACAAATATTTCCATTGTTTATCTAGGATCTCACCCAGTTTTCTATCTGGATTAGATATCCTTTCACTAACTGTAACAACTACATGTCTGCCAGTCCATTCAGTATTTGTAATTTTTTTCTCTGTGCTGTCAATACTCTTACTTTGTGATGTTTCACTGTCCTTTATTATATCTTCATTTAGCTGATTTTCCTCCTCCCGTGTATTGAAACCCAGTCGTGGAGATTTCATGAGTCTCTCCCGACCTTCTCCTCTCATCTCCTAGTTAAAAGCCCTTCTTATCAATCATGCCAGACTTGGTCCCAAAAGTTTAATACTCAAGTGGAGTCCATCAGTTGAGAAGAGTTTCTTCTTTCTGTTAATATCTCCCAATGATTAGTCATCCCAAAACTTTTTTCACAGAACCAATCATTGAGGCATTTGTTGACTATCATTATCTTGTCATGCCTTCACCCTCCTTCTCTAGGGACCAGGAGAATTCAGCTGAAAATCATCTGAGTTTCCTCTTCTTTAAGCAGCTTACCCATCCGAGCATACTCATCCTTAAGTCTTTTAGGGGAAATCTAGCAATATCATTCATCCCAACATGCAGCACAATCAGTGGACTTATCCTTGCTTCCATTAGGATCCTCATCAGCTTCACGTCCACACCTTGTATCCTTGCTCCTGGCAGACAGCATACTTTCCCTTGGATCTGGATCTGGTCTGGTGAGAGACCTGTTGATTCTTCTGAGTATGGAGTCCCTAAACACATAGACCTGTCTCATCCTGATGTTGGAATGAATCTGACTTGTGTTCTGTGTCGCTTTCCCCTATACATCATCCTCACTTTTCCTTAAACTCCAGTTTCTGGTTTTATCTGCCATCCCTACCTCTCTTCTGTAGGGACTGGCTTCCCTTCTTTTCTTCCTTGCCACTGTATCTTCTACCTGTTTCCTCCTCATTCCCTAGTGCAGCAAACCTGTTACTCAACTCAATTTTATCACCACTAGCTGAGTCTCTACCTTGTCCTCATGGTCACATTCTTCCATGGATCACTCTGCTCTTCTTGCAGTCCATCCTGCAGAAACTTTTTGTTCAGAAGGTGTCCGCAAATCTTGAGTTGTCTGTACCACCTCTCCTCTCCTGTCCTGCATTATGCCTTCAAATTCCCAGCTGAATTCCATCATTATCTCCAGCAGCATCTCTAATCTCTCTAATCTCTGCCATGATTTCTATTGGGTGACATTTCATGCATAAGGAGCTTCCATAACAGTTACCCACTTAAGGATGATATATTCTTTTGGATCACAGATTCTTAAATACACATCATATATGTGGAACAACTCAGTTTGTGGAAAAAACAGTGTAATTTGGCCAATGGGCATGTAAAATACAATATTTTAAAAATCTGGACTTTATCTTCATGAATATTTAATAGATTGAAAATATAATTTCTTTTGCAGAAAAACAGATCACAAAATACTCAATTTCCTATCCATGTGTCAGAGATAATTACTCTAAGGAGTTGGTACTTCTAGGAGGGAGAAACATGGCCCTGCAGAATGGCTCATTGATATGAGTAGGAGATAAAAAGTGGCGATAACTCTGAGGGTTCCTGAAAAGCTTTTGAAGTTTCTAAGTCATCTGGTTGAAGTTTCCATGTTATCTGGTTCATGGTCCCACAGAACTTGTTTGTTCAGAATTTGTGTTTGGTTTTTTTATGAAACCCAGCTAAACCACCACGTTTTGCCTTAAAATCAATCTTAGAGACTAAGTTGGTCACAGTTTTCAATCAAAACAAGGTATTAGTCCAAGAAGCTTAGCTTAGATATGCCAAAAGCTTCTTAAACCTCCATAAAACCTTTGGTGAAACTGGCCTGACTCTTTCAAGTATGTAATCAAACTCTGAAGCAGATGATACCTAGCTTGTTAAAGATTTCATTAGGAAAGTTTTATCTGCTCTATAAGAATCATGTAAGGCATAAAGAGTTTCGTGCCTGTTGTCTTGAAGACTTTGCTACTCCTCAGTGGTCTGCAAAGTTCCTGGGTTTATGTAGTATGTCATGTCTTTTGTGCCAGACTTATTTTTGGATGCACCCACGGACTTCAGTTTAACTTAGTGATGAGTTTTTTGTAAGGTATTTCTATTAAATGGGTTTTTTCTCCTTGCTGTCAACAGCATAAAGTGGATAAAGTGATTGAAGAAGCTAAAGCAATCTGCAGCGTTCTCTGTTCTGTGGAAACCAGGGCTATTACTGATGCAGTCAAGAAACTCCGTTCAGTGCCACTGGGAAAAACACAGGTAAAGAATGCACTGAAACATTTACAAGGTTGGCCTGAAGTGCTGATGTCCTGTTCCCTCTTGGACACCATAACTTAAGTAGGTATCATTCATTTCTTCATTGATTATGATGAAGGGCCTTGCTACTTATTTTCTCAGAGATGAATATTAGGAAGCGGCAACTTAAAAAGAGAAAAGGTTGTGAGCAATTAAATGTATGACTAGAAAGCAATAAAAGGTTGGTCTTGTGGGTAGGGTACTGAACTTGGACATAGAAGAGATGGATTATGTTCCCAGCTCTGCCATAGATGACTTGTGTGACCTTGGGCAAGTCATGTAGGATTTGGTTAGCGGAGGTTCTGAGCACTCAAAGCTCCATTTTAAGTTGGCATCTGGGGAATGCAGGTACTCTGCACTACTGAAAATCAGGCCATTAATCACTGTGGGTTAGTCATGCTCAGGGGCAGCTCTAGCTATTTTGCTGCCCCAAGCACGGCAGGCAGGCTGTCTTCGGCAGCTTGCCTGCAGGAGGTCCCCGGTCCCGCGGATTCGGCGGCCCGCCTGCGGGAGGTCTGCCAAAACCGAGGGACCAGCGGGCCCTCTGCAGGCATGTCGCTGAAGGACAACCTGCCTGTCGCCCTTGCGGTGACTGGCAGAGAGCCCCCCATGGATTGCCGCCCCAGGCACACGCTTGGCGTGCTGGTGCCTGTAGCTGCCCCGGTCATGCTGATGCTTTCTCACATTAATGAAATTTTTACTTCAGTGTTTTAAGAAGTTTGAGTTTTCCTGTTTTCCCATAAGTGGTCTGTATCCTGCTGTCCTAACTCATTGACTTGAGTTTTCATGTGGAACGAACTGCAAGATTGGACCCATTCTTGTTGGTTTGCCAGATCTTAGTTTCATCCACAATCTATCATTTTATCTCCCGCACAGTACACTTAGTTAAATAATCAAATATCAGAACAAAGTTTTAGCCCATAAATCTTGTGATGTATGTAAGAACAATCTTCTTAAGTCAGTCATTTAAACCTGTGCTCTTCACACTTTCAAACCCCAATAAAATCATCATTCTCTCAAAGTATTTTTATCCGAGTAAACCTGAGGCTGAGAGGTGAAATGGACTTGCCAAAGGGTACATAATTAGTAAAAGAACTGGAATTTGAACTCAGAAAATCTTATTTCCTAGCCCTATATTCAGTCCTCCTAGACTATGCCATAAGAGTAGATAGCTCAATTTTCTCACAGTAAATCAGACCAATTGGTTTCCTTTAATTTCTTCCCTAGCATTCCTTCTAGTTCATTGTTCATTGTTAATATAGTTTATATAGCACTCCGAATATGTGTGGTGCTTCATTGATAAGTGTTTGGAAGCTCCACATGGTAACAATTTAATCTAAATGGGACTGTGAAATACCATACATCTTCTGGTGTGGTGTTAATTTAAATATAAATATTCACAAGAATATTCTTCTGCTATTTCAGGTGACAAATGCAGTAGAGAAATAAATAAAAGAAACTACATCAGTTTATGACCAGGCTTATTGACTTTCATCTGTAGAATCCATCTATCATTTCTGGGGAAGAATTAAAAATCTTCATATGAACAGAGTATTTTCTTCAGTGCCATGCTCTTAATAAACAAATGGCTGAAGAACCCAGTTCTTTGAGATGGGGAAAAGGCTAATTGTGGGATAAATGCTCCTTTAGAAATGAACTAAAAATATAAAAAGGAAGAAGGCTGAGACTGATTCTTTCAAATTGGTACTGCATTGGGAAATGGATCCCACCCCCGGCCCCCAGGCGAAGGGAGATTCTAGTTCTGAAAGCCACTTTCCCTTTATTTCATCAGCACTCTTGAACACAAATCCTATGAAGCAACCTACATCCAGTTTGAATCAGGTTTGCCTAACTTGTCAGAACCAGTTTTCAGACATTCCATTTGAAATCAGAGATAGAAATATCCAAATCATGGCCTGCCTTGGACACCTCTAATCAGAAAACAGTATCCTAAATGCAGCATTGAACTGGGGAGTTTGTGTGTGTAGGGGAAGAGCTATGATTGCAGATCTCCTTACATGAGTCTTAAGTTTCTGTTAGTGAATAAAATCCATCGAGAAAGCTTGGGCTCTGCTTTTCTTCGGAGTCAGTGTTCCAGGTCCTGTAAAACTGTAAACTGGATTGGTTGGCAATTCAGCACTTAGGTGAGATAACCCAAATCATAAACTGATCTGTTCTGTAGCGAGAACTCTCATTCATGTGTTCCTGTGGTGGGTTTCTCTTGCACTCCCAGCACTGGCTCAATTCACTGCTCTGCCAGAGACGTCCTCTGTAATGTGAACCAAATAACACAATCTTTCTGTGCCCAAGTTTCCTATACTGAAGATAGGCAGAGTAATAATAATACTTTTTCTGTCCTGTCTAGTTAAATTGTGAGCTCTTCAGGGCAAGAGCTGCCTCTTATTATTTGAATGCAAAGCACCTATCACAATGGAAACCTGGTCTCAGCTAGGATCTCTTGGTGCCACTGTAAAGCAAGCAATAAATGGTGATGGTGGTGGCCTAGTCTGAACATTAAAAAGGAAGTATTGTGGATTCTTTTCTGATAAAATACTTCCTCCCCAGCCCTGAATAGAACATCTAGATTGATGCAAACCTTACAAAGAAGTAGTTTCGTGTTGATGAGATTTCTCTTCTATCAACATTTCCTTCAGGCTTAGTTAGCTGACCTAGCTCACTTTCCCTTGAAGCTTTCTTTTGAAGGCTGTCCATGACCTTGAGTGACACCCTCCTCCCCTCCTTCGTGAGACAGAGCTGATAAACAACTGACTTCAAAAAATAGCTGAATTCAGCCACCAAATGGTTCCCGTGCCAGCAAATGCCTCTGCTGCTTCTTGTTTCCTACGCTTCAGAAACAAGTGCTAGGACAGTTGATTAGACTTGGGCAGCCCCTCAAAAGTTCAGGTTTGCTTCAAAAAGAGCTGCATCTCATCCAGAGGCAGCTGAATTATAAATGTAATACAAGCAGACAAATATTTTGCTGCACGTAAGCAACTCAAGTTCAACTCAGTTTTCTAGTATAGTTTCGTATATCTATATTTATATACGTACAATATGTATATATGTGCAGTATGGATAAATGATGAGCCAGATCTTCAGGAGGTATAACTTAGCTCATCATATCTATCTCCTATATTTAGATATGAAGCCTGAATCAGTAGTTTGATATTTGATGATGGGCCAACTCCTCTAGTCCTTATTCAAACAAAACTCACATTGAAGTCATGAGTAGGAGTGTTGGCCCCATAAAAATACGGTGCAGTGTTTTTTGGCTACTGATGACACATTTTTTCCCCTTCATTCTTAGGGATCTATGGACCACTTACCTATCTAATATGTCTGGTTTAGGTGTTTCTGTAGTTCCCATCAACATAGCAGCCAAAGTAGTGCAGGTTTCCTGTGGGGTTCCATGAGTATAAGTCCCTGTCTACTGAAAGCCTGAAATCAGGATGCATAGCTGGTTCAAGGATCCAATTTTTTTTTCCAATTTTGGTGCCATTACGCAAATGAAATTTGCATATCTGCTTGCTGCATTCCTTGTGCTGCAGGATTATACATCAGGAAATAGAGAGATGCCAGAAGAACAATTCTATTTCCTTTCTCACATAGTTTCCTGATTTTTAGAGTACTATATATTGTGATTTTGTTTGGAATACTTTTTACCCATCCAATTGGCAGGTTGCCTGCACACATTACCCCTCAGGGAAACTGCTGCCTGCTCCTTCCAAGGCAAATTACATATGGTAATGTATTTTTGCGTATCTTTCTGTACTTCTATCTATTCCATCAACATTTATATATAATAGTGCCTACATTTCTTCCAACTCTGTGTCTTTATTTAAATCACCCTCATTGCCATGAAAGCTCCTGTCCTGTGGTTGGGAGATTATGAAAGAAGCTGGGATCAGTGATAGTTTCTGCATGAACTGGCAGTGTCTTTCTCTGAAAGATTCATCCAGTCTTCCAGACATCCTGACCCTGGGAATTCTTAAAATCTATTCTAGGAAAATTGTGGACCTGCTGTACAATTAATGTTGTTCATCCCTCTCTCACAGTCTTTTTTTTACTGTGATTCACAAAAAGTCTTAGGAGACCAAATCCTGCCAGAACAGGCACTAATCCATTATATATTAAATGAGCTACAGTATGTTGAAATTATCAGAGCTTTTCCAAAAAGTTTATTTACTTTACAAAATGCAAGAGAATAAAACAAAGGTCTCTGTTCCCATTTGTTTCACTGCGTAAAGATTGTGAGAAAACATCTTAAACCAGTACACTGTTTCTTCCCTCAAGTAAGCATTGGGCTTCCATGCGTATTAACCAGCTGAGTGCTGCCTAACTAGCTGGGTACTAGCACTGCTTGTAAATGAATTAGAGCATTCGAGAGGATCCTGCTGCATACAGGGGCCAATAAAGTGTGGTCTCCCTGATCAACAGCAAAGGGATTAATGAGTATGACAGAATAATTGACTCTTCAGTGGGGCAAGGGTTCCAACAGGATGCTGTTAAGAAACAAACCAATGCCATACTGCAGTATTCACTTTACATAGGCATTGTCTATGTTTCAGCTTTATACTTCAGCAATGCATTTCTGGCATGTTGGTAAATATTAACTTATGAATGGTGCTTATTGCAAGTGAAGACTTGGTGGCGCAGCCGGTTAAAATTAAATTTTAACAAATCATCTATTAAATTATTTATGCACATAAATAATTGGTCTGATCTTTCAGAGATTCTGAGCACCAGGCAGCTCCCAGTGAAGGAAGTGGGAGATGTTGCCTGCTCATCACTTGTAGAAAATCAAGCTTCCAATTGAGCTCTCTAGCTAGGAATTGGGAGCCTAACTTTTAGGCACCCCATTTGGAAAAGTTAATGGGGCTCTGACATCTGTCTACATAGAATAACTTGTAGAAGCAGACAAGACACACACAGGACGAGGGGAAAGAAGATATTGTCATCCTCTAGGTTTCAGAGCCCAAGCTCCAGCCTGAGCCACAGCGGCTACACAGCTATTGTCAGGGCCGGCTCCAGGCACCAGTAGAGGAAGCACGTGCCTGGGGCAGCACATGCTAAGGGGTGGCATTCCGTCCATTCTTGGGGCGACACAGTCAGAGCGGCCTTTTTTTTTTTTTTTGATTGGGGCAGCAAAAATGGTAGAGCCGGCCCTGGCTATTGTTGTGCAAGCCCCACAAGGCCGAGTCTGCCTCCCCAGGCTCTGAGACTCACTGCTGTGGGCTGTGTAGTATGTAGATGTACCCTATGTGACTTGCCTAAGATCATACAGGAAGTTTGTGGTACAAATAGGAACCAAACCCTGATCTCCTGAGTGAAAATGCAGTAAGTTCTTCTCATGATCTATGCTTCTCTCTTTTGCCCCAGCACCAGCTTACCGCCATGCAGTTCCCATAGGAAATCTGTATGCCTGACCAATACCATCTCTCACAACAATAAAAACTGGTGTTCAGTCTTTTCTGCATTATAAATACTCATGATTTTTTCTTGTCTTTTTAGAATTCACTTCAAAACGTAGAAACTCCAGTCAGAGGTAAAGATGTTTCTTTTAGACATTAATGCAAACAATAAACAATTAGCAAAATGCACATTCTTCAATTTGAATTAACGTTAAAGAATTTATTACTTAATTTATAGCATAAACCATTTCCTGTAAGTAAAGCAAATGCAAGTGTTTCAAAGTCTATATAGATCATTATATTGTCTCCAATTCATCTTAGAGATAAGTCTTTTTTTTAACTCAGATTAGAAAATATAGTCAGTTATAGTGGGCATTTTAAAAGGCAAAGTGGATTGAGCCCCTTTTAGAGGTTGTCCTTAATCTCCCTTCTCCTTCTGAAAAAAAGAAATGAAGCACCACGGTGAAGCTGCCAATTTAGGTTTGTCTTTAACATTTCTGTCCCTCTTTATAAACTCTGTGCTGTTATACTAGCGATTTAATTTAAGGGATTTAGTAACATGGTAATGGAGGCAAACAACCATCCATCTTTAGTGCCCCTAGTTCAAATCAGACCAGACTAGTAGTGACTGAAAATTGTTACTGCCTGGTTGGTGTTTGATGTCTTATGTGAATTAATTAAATGGTCTCAGTTTATTTGTTCAGACTGATGTCCATGTTGCACTAAAAAAAAGAAGTATCAATCACTCTTAGTTGCAGTATGATCTGAGTTTCTCAGAACTGAATGGATGCAAAGAATGTAAAAACCCTTCATGTTTAGAGTTTGTCTATACATAAAAGCTGATCCAGAATAAGAGAAACTGTGAATTTAAAGCAGATTGACTATTCCAGATTAGCTCTGTATATTTTATTTCAGATTAACTCAATCTGCTTCCTAAATGGATTAAGATAATTCAAAATAAGGCACTCCGTGGATGGACACTCTTGTTCCTGAATAAATCAGGAATAGCTGTTATGGAAAAGTTTTCTGTATAGACAAGTTTTTAGAGATGGTTCTGGTCAGGGCTGGGGTATGGTGACCAGATCAATGCCAAGATAGCTTGTAGCTGCTAACCAACTGTACCTGTATTCTGGATTTTAGACTCCAGGTTGATCATTCCCACATTTTTCAAATTCATTACAAATAAATTAAATAACAACACAATTGTATAAAGAGCACCTACATCCTCATCTGCAGGAAAGAGCAAAGTGTCCTTGTGCATAGCAGAGAGGTGAGCATGCAAGTGAGAGGCGAGGAGAGGTGAGCATGCAGGAGGCACCTATGGTCTGTGGTCCTTCTCCTTGGAAGAAGAAATTGTTTATCCCATGAGCTTTGTTCCACTCTAGTGATGGCAACAATTTGCTAAACATGAGATGAATTAATAGTTGCTAATTACCATCTGTCCCTCATACACCTTATGCATCATCTTCCACACTCTTTAAAAGACTTGTGGAAAGAGTTTAAACCATTCCTCTGTATAAGGCTACATGCAAGCTTGGGCTTTACTGAATCAGCACTTTCCTCAAAGAAAATCTGTTTGATGTATTGAAGAGCATTATAGATCTTCAACAGATTTTTGCCTATCTGCTGGTCTACACCCTTTTATTTATGCCAGAAAAATGTCAGTCTTTTTCAGTTGAAGGCTTTTGTATTTGTTCTGGCTACACCCTTAATTTCATAAGCATTGCAGAATTCATTCTGCAGTGTACCCTTAGGAACTGCACATTACTGATTGCAGTGAAGTCCTGTCAGAACTTGTTGGCATCTTAGTATTCAATCAGGTTAAATCCTGGTGATGTTGTTTGTATTGTGTTTTTAAGCTATTTTTATTAAACTTATTTCTGTTATTAATTGTAACTTGTGATGAGGAAAGATGATCATTTCTAGACTTCTCACCTATCTGCACAACACCGCGTTCCCATAAAATAGAGAATATGATTATTCAAGTCAATAAATATTTGACATTGTGGGTTTATTGTGATCCAGGTTATAGACAGACAGACAGACAAGCAAGTTTATACAAAATTCAGTCTGTCTTCTGTGAAGCTGTAATGGATTAATGGTTTGTACAGTATTAGAGTATGCAGCCTTCTAATGAAATTACTACCTGAGGTCTCATCTGACAGAATAAGCATCCTTAATATTTGGTCAGTACTTTGTTGGAGGCATTCCTGAAGACTACCGGTGCACCATAAAGTGGAGTTGTTCAAGTGACAGTATCTTTCCTATGTGCTGCTAGAGATGTCATCTTTTGGAGGGAATGCAAAATAGATATACTCACTTCTTGAGAATTACTTACATTCTCATGGTACTGCTAACGATGTAGAGTTTTTGACAAATTCTTTTTGGAATTTGACAATTATTTCTAGAACTGATCAGAAAATTGTAAACATTTTCCACAAACATTTTTAAAAGAAACAAAATATTTGCTTTATTCAAATTTTCTGTGGAAATGTTCCAGATTTTTAATGAAAAACTGAAAAACCTTTTTTTACCATACTCATTTTTGCCTATTTTTTTTCTTGGTTAAACAAAGTTGAGAAAAAATTATTTTGGATTGAACAATACGTATGGTTTTGATTTTGAGCTTTTTTCACATTGTTGCATTTTTAAATTGAAGGACGTTTCTAAACAAAAAGTCACTTTAACCCAAACAATCACATCTTGTTGTTTCTAAAATGTTGAAACAAAATGGTTCAACTTTCTCTAAAAAAGTTTTTCAAAACGAACAATTTGGTAAAACAAACACTAACTCAAAACATTTTCAGTGTCATTGAATCTGCAAATTTTGCAGAAAAAAAGTTTTGTCTGAAAATTTTTTGTCCTCTTGTAAACAGAATATTTTTAGTTTTCAGGAGTTTTCTGTATCAGACCCAGGGCCGGTGCAACCATTTAGGCGGACTAGGTGGTTGCCTAGAGTGCCGAGATTTGGGGGTACCAAAAAGCGCCCCCCAATTTTTTTTAAATGGTTGAGCAGCCCTGCTGCTAGGACAGAGAGGGAGTCTGGGCTGCCGGCCACTGGCAGCCCAGGGTGTCCCCTAGGTCAGGGCACCACCGCAGCAGCCAGCAGCCCAAGGGGTCCCCTGGCCCAGGGCGCCACCGCGGCAGCCGGCAGCCCAGGAGCCTGCTGGGTCAGGGCGCTGCCACGGCAGCCGGCAGCCCAGGGTATCCTCTGGGTCAGGGCGCCGCCGCGGCAGCCAGTTGCCCAAGGGGTCTCCTGGCCCAGGGAAACCTCGGGCTACCGGCTGCCGTGGAGGCACCCTGACCCTGGGTCAGGGCGCCGCCGCGGCAGCCGGCAGCCCAGGGTGTCCCCTGGGTCAGGGCGCCGCCAGAGGGGGCGACAGGCAGCTCCCGTGGAGCTGCCGCAGTTGAGCCTGCAGGCGGTCCGCTGGTCCGCGGCTCGGATGGAGCTGCCGCAGTCGTGCCTGCGGATGGTCGGCTGCTCGCACGGCTCCGGTGGACCGCCTGCAGGCACACCGGACCCTCCGCAGGCACCACTGCAGCAGCTCCACCGGAGCTGCGGGACCAGCGCGTGGGGCGGCGAAATTGCCGTCCGCCTAGGGCGCTCAAAACACTAGTGCCGGTCCTGATCAGACCCTTTCAATTTCCTATCTTTTGTGATCACTTCCGTGTTCTAAATAGCACTACAAGTTTAATTGTGTCTTAATGAAGTTCTTTGGTTTAGGAATTGTATTCAGGGGCTTGCTCTTTTTCTTAAAATAGCTACGTAGGTGCAGTTTTAATACTGTGTTCTCCATATTAGCTGTCAGGTGTCACAAGAATGTGAAGCTTTTCTTGTCTGAGATTCCATTCAGCCATTGAAACAATATTCATGTAGTGACTGGAGGGAATGTGTATACAGGACTACAGAGGGCATATTTAACATGTATTGAGCTGACATAATCTACAACAACTACAACAAAATGCTCACCCTGACAGAAGGCCTAAGACTAAAACAATACGTAAAAGTATAATATTGGAGCAGGAAGAAAGAAAGTGATCTGATATATGCTAACTTATTTTTGTCCCTGCCAGCAGGTATATGGGATCTTGGGGAGCAATTACCACACAGATGGGGTGCAATTATTTTTTTATTAAGTGGAAAAAGGAAGGTGGGAATTTAACATGAAAATATGAAGGATGGGTTGTTCGGTGTTCACATAGACATGAGGGGGGGGTTCTCTATTGAACAGTTAGAGGGATCTTAACATGTGGGGTATCAGTAGGGGTTCAGCCATGGATACGTACTAGTCATAGCAACGTTAAGTTTTATAGGAACATTCTGATACGTGTGAATGTCAAAGTACAAAAGAAATGCAAATAATGTGATTCTAATATTAATGGTTAACAATCTTAGACTAGATGTTTAATGGTTGGTTGCTTCATGTACCATGTAAAATGGATTAATGTAACTACAAAGTATAGCATATGGATTGATAGTGATGATATGCAATCAGAATATACTGACTTAATTTGTGAGGTCGTGATGAGCAGTGTACTTAAAGTGGGTTAAGGAACAGGAGGGGGATGGGGGGATGATTATGCGGAATTGATTGGTAAGGAGAGTGCGGTCTCGAAGGCGGAGACACTTTGAAGCTTGCAAGGTAAGGAACGGCTGAGAGAGGATTCTAAGACATGGAAGGGAGATATGAGCGGGATAAGAAAAACAGACAATAGTTATACAGGGTAGAAGCGCGGGGTTGGGAAGTTAGTGCAGTCAAGGAGTTATCTAAGAGAGACCCGGAGAAGCCACGGGGGGGGTTGGGGTAGTGGAAAAATCGACAAATTTATACAGAGGCGAGAGCAGCAAAGCCTTATCTTATTTAACCAACACTAGGCAAACAGACATATCCATTCACAAAACTATAACAAGCACATAGAGACAAAGAACAGCAAACTATAACAAGGCAGGTGAATTACAAACTTATAATTTAACAAATCTATAAATCTTATTAAATCTAAAAAAAAACCTATGGGTGCATCTTATGTATGGGGAAGTTAGAGGCAGAGTGTAGTGCGCAGGGGAATGAGTGGTGCAGCAGTGGATACATGCTGCAAGAAGAGAGCCCGAGGCAGAAGCAGGAAGAGCTTTAGCAGCAGACAAATTATTTTTAGCAGCAATTGCCAGTGGCTTTAGGAGAGGTTTTAAAGACACAGACCACGGTTTAGCGAGTCTTTGCTGGGAGACAGCCAGCGCTAAAATAATAAATAAAGTATAGAGAGTTTACAGAGGGATTCACTTACAGTCCCTAAGGCAGCAGTCAAAGAGAAGGCAAGAAATCAGACAAGGTTAGGTACGTCTCCATTAATAACAGAGATCTCTCAGGAGCAAATTCGTCTCTCGTGGGGCGGTGGTTCAAAAAACGGGGGTATGCTCAAAAATAAACGAGAGCGGAGAAGGTCCCAGAACCCTGGCTGATCAGACCATGGCAGCAATGCAGGAACCTTTCTGATGTTTGTTTCAAAAATGCCTGTTTTTAAAGGCAAACTCAGGCAGTTTCCCCCCAGTAATCCTGATAGGATCCCTCTGTCACAGGGGAGGAGACACAGGGAAAAACTGCAGGTGAGCACAGAGACGTGCCTGGGCAGAGTCCTGAACAATAGGTGTGAGTTCGCACCTCAGGACTCAAAAGCACATGAGGCCTATGACTCATGCCCAGGATCTCAAAAACACAGTAGGTCTTGCAGCTCTGAGCATTGCCTACCCTACACCAAGGCCAGGTTTAACAAGGTGATAACAGGACTAACCCTTTGAACGGGGCAGTGGTCCCACTTAGCACAAGTGGCCATCCCTTTGAGAAGGGCAATGGCTCTTGGTAAACAACTTTAAGGGGCCCTCCCTTTGAGAAGGGCAGTGGCCCTGGTAAACAACTTAACAGCCAGGGAAGGGGCAGCCACAGTAGGAGAACAAAATGGAGTATGGGGACAGCTGTAAGAAAACAAAATGGAATAGGGGGATAGCTGTAACAGACAATTTTATTCTTTGTTTTCCAAAGTCTAGAAAGTATACGCTGCAGGTGTAAAAATCAACACTTTCAGTTACTAAAATGCTTACTTAATTTTGCTTACTGGAGGAGGACTTCTCTCTGTAAAGAGAGTATGTGCAAGGATTAAATGTGTTTTGTGGAGAACATTGCAGAAGCTGAATTTCATCATGCATGGTCTCAGTCCATTTTCCAGTGGGCAAGTCCATATCACAGACTAGAAATTGGGTGCAGTTTTTTAACAGTGAGGGTAATTAACCATTTGAACAATTTACCTTGGGATGAAATGGTTTCCACCATCACCTGAAGTCTTTAAATCAAGTTTGGATGTCGGCTTTAGACCAGACAGAAGTTATGAATATGCAGGAATTACTGGGTCACATTTTACAGCCTGTGTTATGCACATAGTAAAACTAGCTGAGCATAATGGTCTTTTCTGGCATTAAAATCCATGAATTACAAAAAGAAACTGGAGTACTTGGCTTCATGAACAAATAGGATTTGGTGTACCATGTACGCTATGCATCAGCTGACTACGTAACAAAGATTTTGCCCAGCCACTGTGAGTAATGGACGCTTACAAACCTGCCAAGATATTTGTGTCTCTAATTTTGTTAATTGAGGTCCTGCTTAATGAATGAAGAGTATCTGTCTTAGAAACTGCAAAGGGATTTCAAATTGAGGTCTCGTAGCAAATAAATCAGAGATCAGTGGGCTTTGGCAGTGCTGTAACTAGCCATTTTAGTTCCTGGGGTGAGCAAGCACATTTGCACCCCCTACTGTTTTTTTTCCCACCCCATTTTTCCACTCCTGCAGCTTTGCACCCCACTCAGCTCTCTCTGGTTGCAGCTCTGGGCTTTAATGTCAAGAAAAAAGTGTACCTGCTAACTTCAGTAGTTAAAAATGAACATCCATCTATTTATACGCTGGACTGAATATTACTCTAGGAAGATTCTTGCATTTTACCCCAAAATGTACTAAGACACTAAGTAATCACAGTAGAAGATGCACCAGAGCCCATTCTTTTATTTGTTTAGAGCACTCTGCATTCAGTTTAATCTATAAAGGGATTTATCAGATCTACTCTCCTGCAAAATTAGGTTAGTGTACAGTATAATCTGGTCTATAATAGTCTTCTGAAGTTCTATTCATCAGCTTGCTTGGTGTGAGTAATTTTTCTGTCATGTAAAATATCAATTTTTTTCACATTTATCACCACAATCATCGTAAGAGTGCATTTTGTGCTTGTACTAGTAAGTTTTCATGGTGATATAGCAGGGCTAGTGTATATATACATATTGTTCCAGCAATATGACATATTTTAGCTCCAAAGTATAAGTTTGATCCATCGTCATTCCTTCCACAGCCACAATATACCTAAGAATATAAATGGAGAATTCCATTATCTGGAAGCTCATCCATGTTTCTTCTGATTCTTGTCATTTAAAAAAAGCTTTCCTATTCTGGTTTGGTTAATGTATTCTCATATTCTCTTGTTCTGTACATATAATCTGAAATATTGTCCTACAGCTTTCAACGTGTGATTATGTAAGAAACATTGGAGGCCAAAGGGCATGTTTCAACAAACTGAGGGTTGTAGTTGGCATTTTAAAATGCTTCTGAGCTATGTTTTGTTGTGTTTTACAAAGAGATGAGAAAAGCCTGCAAATTGTAGTTATTATCAGCTTTATCTTGCAGCCATTGACCTCAGTGGGGACTGCCTGCAGATAGAAAGGGACTGTCTGTACATACATTCCACTTTGGACAAGTGAAAAGCCCTTGACTTCACTAAAAAATTGCCTCAAGACATCTGTTAACTGTATGTTCACAAACTCTCACTCAAATAAATCCATTTTGGATCAGACGGATTTATGTATACTATTTTTGGCACAGGAGAGCGATCTCCTTCATATAGTATTCATATAGTATACCTTCTTTGTATTTCTAAATATGCCCCTTTCTCATCAAATCTGTTTTGGAACTCCTAGGACATGTAGATGTGGTTGAATGTAATTCTGTGGAGCACAGAAGAACAGAATGAAAGGCTTAGTATGGAAATTACAAAATTATTTACAGGAGTGACAGAGACATGTGAGTGGCTTTGAGGATAGGAAAAGGGCCCAGTAAAAGATGCAGGCAATACAAAAGGAGAATAGATGGAGAAGAGGAACAGTAAAATGAATATGAAAATGGAGAGCAGGCAAAAAAAAAAATCAGAGTAGAGAAGTATAAACAAAAATAGATTGAAGAGGATTGAGAGAGAGAGTTTTGTTAGACTATCAAACTGTAAATTTACTTGTTATTCAGATCCAAAAGAGGCATTCACAAACCATAAGAGACAGTGTTGTAGCCATTCTTTTCTGGAGCTATGATTTGGAGGCATATTTCCAGGAATGAAAGGCAAAACAAGTTGGCACCTCCCACATTTAGACAATATATAGGTCCCAGTTCAGTTTAGCATTGGCTCATTAACTTCAGTGGGACGTAAGCAGCTGCTTAAAATCAGGCATCTACTTAAGTGCTTTGTTGAATCAGGACCATAGATGGGAAAATACACTCTAACCCATTCACCTGTGCACACTTGTGTTTGGACAAGCTTTGAGATTAATAGAATATAGTGAAAAAAATAGCCCAGTTAAACTGTATCCTCTTGTGTTGATTTATGGGTAGTCTGAGACAAGAGGGGTGCAATAATTTTGGAGGCTCCGCATCTGTAAATTATAGAATTTAATATATTTTGTATGATATTTATGGATATTTTAGGGTTGATTGCATCTTTCTTACTTGCTATTCATATCAGGGCTCCACGATCCATTTTGCAACTCTCATACAACAAGTACATAGAATCATAGATTTTAAGGTCAGAAGGGCTATTGATCCTCTCACTTCAGGGAAGAAAATTAACTTGGGTCAAGCAGATATTTCCCCTGTGCTACAGCATTAAGCAAATAGATATATTACGGATGCTTGAGTCTTGAGTCAAATAGATATATTATGGATGCTTGAGTCCGTAGCATCCACTATTGGCCACTCCTGGAGACAAGTATAGCAATAGGTGGACTAGCTGTTATTCTTGGTTACCCACATACCTTGGGAAGTAAGGAGGGTTGTGAGGGGAAAGGCAAGGGCAACCCTAGAGTATTTTAAAACATTCAGGTACTAGATTAACCAAGAATACCCAGCACATTGCACTCTGGCTGTCTCCCTTCCTTCATGACATGTCTCCTACAACAAGAAAACTGACATAAAGCCCTTCACACCAGCTCTATTTCAGTCCTGGTTGGGGCTCCAACTTACACTGGGATTCAGGCTGCCCCAAGAAATATGGAGAATACAAATGTGGCTAAAAGTCAGTGGGCATAGAAGCAGAACAATAGAGAATTGGAGCCATTATCTATTTAATGTATGAATACAAGTGTATTATAGATTAATAAATTGCTATACATGACCCACAATACACATTGCAAAATCACATAGTATTAACATTTAACTTGCAGTAGTTCTCAACTCTTATTAACTATGTTGCCAGGTCCCCTGAACTAAATAGTTGCTTAGCTGTAGAAAACATGATAAACATCCCCACAGAGTGGGAATTAAGAGACTGAAATGATGTATCTGAAGCACACTGACTTTGCAGTGGTTTAAAAAGTCTTCCTTTGTAAATGTCTAAGTTTGAAGATATTGTAATGAAGGACTGTTGAATACCAGAAAATGTGCTAAGATGGCTTTCAGGAGCACAGATGGCTAACTGGCTTCACTTGGTAGATGTCATTTTAATTAAATTTTAATAGGAGGAATTTCAAAGCCATGATTGATGTCTTATGATAAATATGCTTCTTTATCAATGACCTATTGCTAACCTTTATTTCCCCCCCAGTCTTGATAGAGAATGCTGTGACAGAGCTGTCTGCAGCCATCTCCCATCTCATCCAAGTTTTCAGCAGCAGCTTTCAGACAGATTTTCAGCCTGCAAAAATACTTAGAAGCCCTTCATGTGAAGATGTCGTCCTAGATCCCCACTTTAGCTTCACTGTTTATGCAGCCCACAACATCCCAGCAGCCTGGCTGAAAAGGTAGGAGGTGCCAGCCCTTCTCTTAAGAAGCGCTTCTTTCCCTTACGTGTATTACAGCTAGTTGCAGTGCATGGCTGCTGCCTGTCAATAAAGATGTTTTGTGTTTCTATTACGAAAACACTGGTCAAATTCAGATCTAGTGTACGCAGAAGCAGCTGTATTATTTTCCAGGAAGCTGCACCCACTTACATCAAAGAGAGGACCTTTTTGGAGCATTATAGGTAGGGAAGCATAGTGGAAGACTCAGGAGGCAACCTAGGGACCTGCACCAGACAAGTGTGGGAGGACAGTGGTAGGGTAGGTAGCTGCCCTGACAGGTGTGTGTGTTAGAGAGAGACCTGCCAAGAGAAAGGGTTGTAGATGAAGGGAGAGAGGGGTTTGCTACCAGCCCACAGAGAGGGGTGTGGCAGGGTTCGTGTGGGCCCTGCATAATGAGCGGCTCATGATTCAAGGCCATCTTGTTGAGTCAATTTAGCTGCACCTGCTTACAGCAGGTCTGAGTTTGACCTTAACAATGGTATTCATGATAGATGTAGTTAAACCATGATTATCGGGTTACACCTATGCAGTGACGATTTTTGTTTACAGATGATGGTTAAATACATTTGTAGTTTTATAGGCCTGAGTATATCTGGTACATTAAGCACCACAAATAAAAACAGAGGGAGACAACTTTAATAAAAGAAAAAAACTAATATAAATAATCTCTGCCACATTATTTATTTGTTCAATTAGGGTCTCTTCAAATGGCTGGTTTTCCTACTTTATTGTAAAGTAAACACTTTCCCCTCGCCACACCAAGGCAATAAAGAGGGGGTCAGATGACTGCAATCTGGCAGCATTATTGTTACAGGGGACATGCAGTTTTCCAGATTTTTATTAATGTTTTTCCCATGCAGCCACTTTCCCCTGAATTGCAGATGACTAATTAAAACACAATGGGATCATTTGCATTAGAACATTAGCAAAAGAATGTACTATACAGCATTTAGCTATAATTAGCAGTTTAATAAAAATTTCAGAAAATTTGCATTACTGAAGATAATAGATACAGAAGCATAATCACTGCTCTGATTCTGCAGATGGTTGTACTGTTCCCAGTGTATTTTATTTTAAGGTTTTACCACTAAGATGTGAAATTACACGTGGCCTAAAGGCCGCTGATCACTTGAGCTCCATCTCAGTATACAGACATATGAGAAAATGAGAATAATTTTTCTTTCTAAATCTCCCTCTCCGATCTTTCCAACATTCAGTAGCTAAAATAGCCTTCCTTTCCTACCACTGCATCTCTGTATCTTACCTTTCTCTGGTGCCTTTACTGGCTCTCTGCCTCTTTTCTGGCTCTGCACAATTCTGACCCTCACATCTCAGCTCTTGTTTCGGCCTGTTCACAATTTTGTACAGCTATGCTCCTGCTGTTCTACTCATCTTGTTGCTTTCTTTGTCTGCCTGTCCCACGTCTTCCCCTCTTCCCACTGCTCCCTCTTCCTCTCACTTCCTACTACACCCAGAACAACTTTCCCTGTTCTAATAAAGAACAAGTCTCGTCTCTGTCCTTCTCCTTAAAACTCACTTCTGCTGGCTGGATTCCTGTCACTGGCTGTCACCTCTGTGATATTGATTCCTCATTCCTACCCTTACTTTCTTCTTAGAATAGATTATGTACAGACAGGGGTGAAAGTAACTTACAGGACTTACTGGTACTGCCGGAGTCCTGAGGGGGCGTGCCCTCAAGCAGAAGAGGCAGGGCCTAAACTGGAAGAGTCGAGGCCTCTCAATATTTAAAGGCCCTGGGGCACTGACTGTGGCTGGAAGCCCCAGGGCCTTTAAATCAACCCGGGGCTCCCAGCTGCAGAGGTGGCTACGAGCCCCCAGGGCTCAAGATAAATTAAAGAACCCGGGGCTCCGGCCACCACGGAGCTCCAGACCGTTTAAATCCGCCCTGCAGCTCCGGCTGCCTAAGCCACGAGTGAGATTCAAAGGGCTCTGGGCTGCCCGCAGCTGGGGGAGCTCTGATCCTTTTAAATCCTGCCCCAGCTCAGCCACAGGAGCCATGGGCAGGATTCAAAAGGCTCTGGGCTCCGCCCTTTAAATCCGACCCCAACCCGGCCGCGGGAGCCGCGGCAGAGGATTTAAAGGGCTCTGGGCTGACCCCAGCCACAGCAGCCCAGAGCCCTTTAAATCCGGCCCCAGCCTGGTTGCCGGAGCCGCGGACAGGATTTAAAGGGCTCTGGGCTCCTCACAGCCTCGGGAGCTCTGAGCCCTTTAAATCCGGCCCTAGCCCAGCCGCCCGAGCCGCGAGTGGGATTCAAAGGGCTCTGGGCTGCACACTGCAGCAGGGAGCCCAGAGCCCTTTAAATCCCTGCCGCAGAAGTCGGTGCGGTCCAGCACGGTGTACTGGCTCTTGCCGGTACGCCGTACCGTACAGGCTTATTTTCACCTCTGTCACAGAACCTTACAAGTTATAGAACAACATGATACAAATTATCTATGAGTATTATCATCCCTTCCTCCTCTTATCCTCTAATTTTATCTGTGGTTTCCATGTTGTCTACCTGATTTAAACCCTGATCCTGCAAAGACTTTAGCATGTGCTAAACTTCATGCACTGTAAGCGATCCTATTGACTTAAATTAAACTATTCACAGCATTTAAAATTAAGTATACATCTTTCCAGAAAGGAGGGCTTAGAGCTTAAATTCTTTGGGGTAAGGACTGTATTTATAAAGCATTCTTACAGTGTTCTATTGCAATTTAAATAGTAAAAATCCAGGTCTTTATCTTGTCAGTGTTTATCTTTTGTTTCATAATTTTACAATTTCATTTATTAATTGTAGGACTAAAGTATAAATGTCATTTTTGTCATATTTAAGACCAGATGCAATTCCTATTAGTTATAATTAAATATTTCATCCTTTTTCTTCATGGAGTTCTCTCCTCTGATTCCTCATCTTTGTCCCCCTCAGCTGAATAGAAACATACATAATATAATAATTAATATTGCTGGAAAAAAATCAACACTGACTCTTTTATAAAGAAGGCAAAAGTAGGAACCTTGAGTTGCCAAACTCCTTCAGATTTGCTGTTCGAATCTGACTCCGTAGCTCTACACTATGCCTATGGTTCGTGTTCAGAATCTCGGAAGAAGACAATGTTTTTCAAGAAGATGGAAACCTTTCAAGAAGAGCAGATATTCTAATACTTCACCATTTTGAGCTCATATTGCATATGATTTTGGTGATGATGAATCTGAAACCAAACTACAGCCCTGAAATTGTTTTGAACCCAAAACTTCAACCATAATCTAAACCAAACCAGATGAGTGTCCAACACTGTCACTGACCAGCATAATGATAAATACACATACAGTAGTAATTGCACATCTCTGTAAGCATCATCGTCTCTTTATAGATGTGGAACCTGGGGCACAAAGAGGTTTATTGTTGCCCAATGTTTCACAATGGAGGTCTGATCCTATGCACCTTAAAGTCCATGGCAAAACTCTCATTGATTACAGTGGTAATGGATCAGGCTCAGTCAGTAACATAGCTGGAAACAGAACGTAAGAACCCTGACCAACAGTCCTCTACTCTAAAAATAGAAGAATAATATGCTTTTATTAAAACACTAGCATAAGCCTGACTATTTCACTTTTATCTATAAGGATGAGCCTTTCAGCATTCTGACTAGCTAATCCCAAATTTCAGCTATAAGGTATGTTGAATTATAATTAATATATTGCATTTTTTTTCTTTGTAGCTACAAGCTCTTCTCTTTTTCCTGTTCTTTAACTTATGGTGGGAAGAAAATATGTCAAGTGAAGAACTGCAAAAATATACCAGTTAAAAGGTCTTTTTTTTTCCTGGCAAACTGGAATGAGAAGTAAGTTTTAATCTTCATTTGAAGGATGCTAGTCTGCCTCATTTTATACAACCAATATTAGGTTCTAAAAAATGGAGGTGTAAAGGTGTCTTCTAGAGATGGTGTCAGCTCATTTCACAGGCAGTAATAATGTTCTAAATATGCCAGTATGATAATATAAAGCTAAGTGCAATGGATAAAAATTGATACCTGGACATATTCTCTAATCTGTCATTATCCTGCATTTAGGGCACCAGTTGTGGGCCAAAAGGGCCATCTGTGCATGGATGTTCCTTTTTCTGCAAGTAGAATCTCCACAGATTCTAGTGATCAGTAAGTGAAGGGATGGGGAGCAAGGAGTGGACAAGCCAGCAGGAGGAGGGAGATGGGTCACGCTGGGAGTCTGGATTATGGGGACACACATTATCCCTTCTGGGACTGAGCAGAAACTGAAGGGAAATGTAAATGCAGGCTCAGGCTGTATTTGTGGTGGTCAGTAAACCCTCTGTATGCAAGGTTCTTGAAAGAGATTCTTTTTATTCAATGAGACAGTTTCCAACTGCCTCTGTCTATGAGAGCATGGGTCTCTGCAGTGCTCCTCCCCAAGACTTCCTGCCTGGAAAGCTAAACCACTTAAAGGTACAGTTCCTAATACTACAAATTTCACTTTCCAGCACAGGAATGTCCATGCTGGGGAACCACCTTTAAAAAGGCGGGAGTGGAGTTGCGGGGGGAAGAGAGAGAGTGTTGTGAGACAAAAGTCAGCCACAAGTCCTTGGTGTAACAAACTCAAGGATCTGCACTGCAAGGGAGCAGGGAGTAAGCTTCAGTCTTATACAGAAACATAAGGCCTCTGCAGTGATGGCCCTTCCACCACCACCCCCAGCTCCCTGAGAGGATCCATGGGGTTTGCAGGCTGAACCATCAGTTTCTTCAGTGGGTGGGAAGAAACACCCATCCCTGCAATGGAACAAAGAAGGACATTCAGGGATTTTCTTGGTTGCTGTGTAAGTATGTTTGCAGAGGGACATAATCTGGCCTAAATTTTCACTAGTGTCTGCCTTCTGATAATCGTGCAGCTCCCATTGAAGCTGAAGAACAGTTTGTAACTTCTTGACCTGAAAAATTAAACATGACTGTCATTAAATCATTTTTTAAAAAATCATTCCCTCCTGTACAGCCTTTTCTCTTTATTATTACAACTCTCTGTGTGCAATGATAGCAGTTAAAAAGTCAACAGATACCTTACTGTGATATGTGAGAGAATGTGGTCTGATAGGGTTAAGTCCAAGTTTCTGTCTCCCCTTGTGCAGGTGCTCAGGAGAAAGTAATGATGCTGGGCACTCTAGGCTAATCAGGCTCCCCAGCAGAAAAGCATAATCCCCGTAGAAGTAATTGTTTTGGAAGTCAGAAGGGGAAATCATTTGGAGCAACACAGATTCCACACTCAGTTACTATAGGGCTGAGATGGTAATGCGGAGTAGGGTTTTTCTTCGTATTTCTCACGTCAGACCTTCTAGTTTTGTTGCTATAATTATCCTATTGGATAACAAAATCTTTAGTAGGAGTGTGGGCAGCCTGACTGGCTTACATTTTGTATTTTATATCAGCTAAATCTTTTCAGCAGTTTACATCTTGTTAGTCATCATTTTGAATCGGTAACAAGACACTACCATATAGCGAATGTTGGCAAATGTTGACTTTTCAGTGGTGACCACTGAAGTTATACATTTAAGTAAAGTTTGGCTTGACAAATGAGATCATCTGGTATGGGTCATGTAATTACAATTGTGTTGTGTGATTTTTTTCTCTTGCTTGATTTTTGGTGTTGAATTATTTTATTGTCGTTCAGAGCTAAAGGAGAGAACTACAGTGCTCACTGTTTGAATCTTTACAATGCTGGTTAACATAGGCAATTGTTCTCTTTATGATGTACAATTCTTCTTCTGTATTTATTTTAAATGGTTGTGACCATTTTCTTTTCAAGATCATTCCTTATCTGGAATACAAAGGAAATGATTTGCTGATCTGAGTTTAAGTCTAAGGATCAGATATATCTGAAAGGAAGAAAAGAAAAATATAGAGTTGTTCCTTTATTAAAAGAAAGCTGATTCTGATTTGCATTGTGGCCTTCCAGAGATTTCTGATAAGCAGCAGTTCATTTTCAGTCTTTTCAAAAAGTAAGGAGAAAAGTGCAGCTAGGGAACTATCAGGTGAATGTCTCTCTTGGGTATTCTTGGCTGCCTAAGAAGTGGTCACCTTTCTAATATGCATCCCAGGAAATCTGTATTTATAGGAGGAGAATTTTTTTTTCAGGAGTTGGAGATCCATCTGTTATAGTAAGAAACTCCTCAGCAAAAAACAAAAACAAAAACAAAAAAAAAAGGCTGACTTCTGGTTCTACCTCAATGCAGAAGTTAGGAAATCAGATAATTAAAGAGTCAGGGGTTCTGTTACCATCTCTGCAGCTGAAGTGCAATATCAACTGGTTCCAATTCCACTTGCTGAGGTCTTTTTTTAAAAAATGAAAAAGATATTTCTGTATACATGTGTCGTGGTTTGAGAACTGGGTTAAAATTGTGAGCTATCACATTAAATTCCCTGGGGGTTCCCTGGTCCTGCTTGAAGAATAGGGAGTTCTGTATGGAAGTATGTAATCTGGGTCTTTCAATAGACTGACTCTGAGGGTACATCTACACAATAAAGAAAAACCCATGGTTGGCCATGCCAGCTGACTCAGGTTTGCAGGGCTTAGGGCGCGGAGCTGTTTCACTGCTGCTTGGATATCTGGACTCAAGCTGGAGCCCAGGCTTGAAGACCCTACAGGGTGGGAGAGTCCCAGAGCTCAGTCTCCAGCTTGATCTTGGAAGTCTACACAGTAGTGAAACAGCTCCACAACCCAAGCCCTGCAAGCCTGAGTCAGCTGGCCTTGGCCAGCTGCGAGTTTTTCTTTGCTGTGTAGACATATCCTTAGGCCACATCTACACTGGCAAAGTTGTAGTGCCTCAGAGAGCGCTGAAGGGAAACCACTGTTGTGTGTTCACACTGTCAGCTGCCTGCGCAATAGCATGTTCACACTTGGAGCAGTATTCATAGCGTTGCACTCTGGACAGCTATCGCACAGAGAACCTCTTTCTTTTCTGCTGCTAAGACTTGTGGGAAGGCGGAGGGGGTTGCAGGGCATCCTGGGTCCTGTCCCAGTGACTCGTGATCCATTGTTTCGCATCCCAGAAATCCCTGTGCTTCTGTCCACATTTGGCGCCATCTTTCAATGGTTTGTGTATTGCGTGCCCTGCCTCTTCGGACGCAGGAATGGATCCCAAACTGCTGACCAGTATGCTGCTCGCTCTGACCAACACTTCACAAGTGGCAGTGGAGTTATTACATAAACTACAAAGACAAGAGGAGTGTGACATTGATCTCGGCATGTATAGGAGCTACAACACAAGATTGCTTCTGGCATTCACGAGGTGCTCACCACAGTGGAACACCGCTTTGGGGCTCAGGAAACAAGTACTGAATGGTGGGATCACATTGTGATGCACGTCTGCGATGGTGAGCAGTGGCTGCAGAACTTTCAGATGAGGAAACCCACATTCATTGGACTGTGTGATGCGCTCACCCCAGCCCTCTGCCACAAGGACATGAGAATGAGAGCTACCCTGTCTCTGGAGAAGCGTGTGGCAATTACATTGTGGAAACTGGCTACTCCAGACTGCTACTGATCGGTCGCTAACCAGTTTGCAGTGGGAAAGTCGACCACTGGACTCGTGTTGATGGAAGTGTGCAGGGCCACTAGTCGCATCCTGCTCCAGAAGACTGTGTCTCTGGGTAACGTGTAACATTGTATATGGCTTTACACAAACGGGCTTCCCTAACTGCGGAGGGATGATAGATGGCACACACATTTCAATTCTGGCACCAGACCACCTAGCCACCAAGTACATTAATCACAAAGGTATTTCCCAATGATTCTCTGGCACTTGTGGATCACCGTGGGCATTTTGCAGACATTAACACAGGCTGGTCTGGAAAGGTGCATGATGCACGAATCTTTCAGAATACGAGCCTGTTCAAGAAACTGCAAGCAGGGACTTTCTTCCCGGACCAGAAGATCACTGTAGATGAAGTCAAAATGCCCATTGTGATCCTGGGAGACCCTGCCTACTCCTTAATGCCGTGGCTTATGAAGCATTACAGAGGACAACTTGACAGCAGCAAGGAGCTGTTCGACCACAGGCTGAGCAAGTGCAGAATGACTGTTGAGTGTGCTTTTGGCTGTTTAAAAGCCCTCTGGTGATGCCTCTATTGGAAGCTGGACCTAGCTGATGACAATATTTCTATGCTTATAGCTGCATGCTGTACGCTCCATAATATTTGTGACAGGAAGAGTGAAAGTTTCACTCAAGGCTGGTATATATGATCTCTAGCTAGAGCAAATTAAGCCATACAATATCCTTCTGAAGTTTTATTTGTTTTACAGACAAGTCACTAAATGGTGATGTCTTATCAAAGACCACAGAAGAAGTCTGTGGCAGAGTCAATATTGCAATGAAGTTCTCTTAGCTCTTGGCTTTGTGCTATTGCTTTAGAAGTGTTTCTCCACTCAGTCTAAGATGAAAAGAAATTGTTCTATGGAATAACTTATGAAGTTATATAGAACAGAATAGCGCATGAAAGAGGTAGTGTACCATTAGTTTTTTTTGGAATATATTTCCTTTGCCTCCTTCCGTGTAGAGCTAATTTTACTCTGACTTATTTATGTGCTGGTTTTTAATTGGTCCTTTCTTTTTAAAAGGAGACATGAGTGACAATAGGGCCATTAGAAAGAGATGCTAAAAAGTCACTTGGAATTTTTTTGTCCTGCAACGGCACAATCAGCGGATGGAGGAATTTTGTGCTGGCAGCTCATTGGATATAGCTGAGACCAATGATGCTCATTACTTTAGATTAGAAATGATTGAGTTATCAATATGGGCAAGAGAGATGGAAATGGCGGGAAAGATTTTGCTGAGTAGAGGCCCAGACAAGGAGTTCCCAAGGAAGGTGTATATATGTGGTTTGTATTTTGGAGTGCTCTAAGTATAGGGGAGGGGAGGCACCTCAAAACTTTGAGTGTCTAATATTTTGGCTAAACCAGACACCCTAACAGAGGTTTTTTGTGTTTGACACTGAGCTTCTTGTGAATTCTCACTTTCTTTGCTTGTTGCCTCCCTCTTCCCCACGTTTTGTCTGAAATGTCTGTTCAGATTTTAGTTTCTTTGGGGCAAAACCTAATATAATAGGGCTCCAGTTTTCATTATGGTCTTTGGGTGCTACTGTTGTATACATTTTAACTATCCTGTGCACTGAAGGAGACAGGGATCCTGTTCTTGAAAAAATAGTATGTGATCATGTAATTAGAGACTGCACCATAATGAATGTACACAGGCAAGCTTCATTCTGGAATTTCCTATTTTTTTGAGTGATTGTCTTAACAACCTTAATGTTAGCAGTGTTGTTGTGGCAGCGTGGGTAAGGAAATATATTTTACTCAACCACATAGAGCTGTTTTTTGGGTCTTCAGGGTAAGCTCGAAAGCTTCTCTCTTTCACTCGAGAAGTTGGTCCAGTAAAAGATTGTGTCACCCACCTTCAACCTTAATAATGTCCTTTTAATTTAGCTTTTTGTGTTTAACTTCCTAGGTTTTTAAAAAACAAACTAAATGCATGAATTATTAGTAGCACTGGAGCCTTTAGAGCCACTACACAGACCTCTGCACTTAATGGTGTAACTGATAGCAATAGTAGGTTGTCATCCTTTATATAGATTGGCATTATATGGGTATGAGACCTACTTTGCCAGTGGGTTTCACAGATATTTGCTGACACTGAAGGAACGGTGAGATTATGAAATCTTGATTTCCATTCCAAGCTCTGGAGGAGTGTGTCCTGTAGTGGGCACAGATTCTTCTGCTTTTTTTTCCTCTTCTGTCCCATCTCCACCAACCTGTCCCTGTCAGTCCAATCTCTTCCCTCGTCCTGGCTACTTGCCCTACTCTACTTGCCCAGGCAGTCCTAATCACCCTTTTCACTGCAGCTGTCTGAACTGTCTCTTTTCCATCGCTGCCACAGTTCTCCCACCACGATCACCACTGGCTGCTAATCCTAGTCTTCGTCCAGCCAGTCCTAATTTCCTCCCCTTCCCACAGCTCCTTATTTGATCTCATTGTTCCTACCAGCCAATTTTCTCCCACTCCCATTTCTCACTGGCTCTCAGTCTTCTCACTGAGCTTGTAATCCTAGTACCCTTGTCCAACCATTCACAGATCCCTTTATCTCTCATTCACATTTTTATCTCCCGCCATCTGGTCCCAGTCCACCAGATTCCTTGTCCCAATCTACTCTTTTCCCTCCTCAATCTCCATTTGACTCAGAGAGCTTCTTTCTCCATGTTCCTGAGTGCCACCCAGATGATCGCTGAGAGCACAGAAGAAACACAGCGCGAGCAGCTATTACAGGGAGAGTCATTCTGGGCCTATATAGCCCTAGACTGGGCTTGGGCCATGATTCTGCAACCTCATAATGTAAATGGAACCCACTGAAGTCAGGATCTAAGGCCTTGGATTGTAAATTCTTCATAGGGCCTTGTGAGCTGCTTGCACAGTTGATCTGTTGTATGGTGGTTTACATATATGAATGTAACCCTTCTGCTCCTCTGAGTTGGCAGCAACAAGGGCCGGGTTCAGTATCCAGCAGTTCCGTTTCAATAACACAATGCATAACCGGCTCGAGCCGCCACAACCGTGATTCGGCGACACTTTCCTATAAACACGCCTGGCGCCTTAGGAGGCATACTCCCACTCCTGCCACAACACCAAAGAAGTTGAGCTGTAGCAAAACTCCCCTTTAAAAAATACAGGCAGGGAATACACACCATGTGCTCGACAGCGTGCAATCAACAATTGGGAAATGAAAAATCCAAAACAGGATTACTAAAAACATAACGCAAACTAACACCTCCAGTCCATCTGGCAAATGTATGTCCCCTTAGGTCTTTAAGTCAATCACCCAAGTCCAAACAAACGAAGTCTTGGTTAGATGCCACATCTCTCCGGTTACTTTAATTTAATTGCAGGAGTATTATTACTCCCCCCATACTGGTGGAAATGGGGGGAGGAGGAGCCAATTAGGGTGTTAAGGGCTAGACCTTACAGTGCAAGGGCAATTGGCTACATCTTCTGTGGGGATTTTCTTTGCAGGTCTTGAAACCAGCTCACAACAGTCAACTACAGACCAGCTGTGGCCGCTCCCCCACTTGCCGGAGCCATGACTGGCCTCCGGAACCGTCCAACGCTCAATGTTCCGGGCTGCTCCAAATGGCTCATACTGTTCCGCTTGCGCTGCTGTTAAGGGCATATGCTTCTTCAGGCTCCCCCACTAGTTAACCAATTCACCAACACAGCATCAGTGATCTAGCTCATCTTTTTACAGTGAATTCAAGCTCTTAGTAGGGGGGGTGCAACGCCATTGGGCAACAAACCCACAGAATCAAGCTCAGGCATCTCTCCGATGGACTTCCAATGGAATCAAAAAATTAGTTACTTCTCCTTTAACAGTGAAGAGAGGGGGAGGCAATGGTGTTCCATGCCCTCAAAAGGGGCCCATACTCATCAGGTACACACAAGTCCACTCTCTCTGTTCATCACTGGGTTTTGGAACCCATGTCCCTTGTCCAGCAAGTACTACTTAATTTAGGTTGAGTCATTTCTGTCACAAAGCAGTCTCATAGTTCCTCATTCACATAATTAGGGTGACAGCACTTTTTTTTCCTCCTGCCCCAATAACAAAGAAATTGGGGATCCCAGAGCTATCAAAATAACTATCCCAGGCTGCCGTGGGCTTATGCTAGCTGGGGTGGGTGTGCCAATTCAAATACCTGGGATTCCTTTCCACACTCCCCATAATTCACCACCAGATGTCAGGGTAGAGCTCATCGTGACTCTGCTTACATGAACAACAAGATGCAATCTACTCCTAGACAGTCTGAATTGAAAGTAATGTCAAATGTCACATTTCCTCCTAGGTCTAAAATAAGGCTTCGCATTTGGCCTATACCTTCTAAAGTTTGAGCTATGACCTCAAATAGTCAGAACTGAACTTCTTTCAAATTACTAGCAGTTGAAGGTTGCAGCATGACATGGTTACAAGGGAAGATGTGACTTGGGCCCTTTTACAGTCCCTCTCAAGTGCACCTCTCAGGTGACAGACTTTGCTTTCTTCATCTCTCTCAAGGGAGAGCCCTGCAGTTCAACCACTCTTAGACTGGATCTCTGGATTGCAGAACTCCCCCACAGCCTTTCCCAACTGTGTTAACACAACACGCCCAACTGCATTTGGCATCTGCAAGAGACTTTTCTCCAGAAGGCTGTGACAAACAGCTGACTGAAGTGACCCAAACAGCTTCTTCAAAACAAATGTATTGTTTATTCACCCAAAGGTACACTGCAATCAGAGAATAGAGTTAAAGCAACAGAAGTCCTACAGTCTTGACTTATTTTCCTGGCAGCTTAGGCAAGCCTCACTAACACAGGCCCATCCCATAGGGCCTGTGTATTGGTTCCTCTGAGTGTCCCCTCAAGCCTGGCTGATGATTGAATTCCTTCTCCCTCTCTAGAGAGCAAGTTTTTAACTATTCAGTGTCCCAGTGATCTCAGACTCTGAACCTTGGCAAACCAGGTGTATAATTTGCAGGGAGTCTGGAAATAGCATCTTCTTAATTAATAGCCCACCCATTGTTCTCTTAACACCCTGGAACTTGTTTATGCAGAGGTGATTTATCTCTGACCTATTTGTTTACTATTTGTTGTTCTTAATAGTCCCCTTTTATTTAATCCACATCATCAGACAGAATATCATCAAGCAGGTAAACTGAGGTACACAGAATGTTTATAAGTAATACAGTTATCTCCCATGTTCTGTAAGCACCCTATATCACTGGAAATTTTCTTGATAGGCAGTAAGGTCTTGGATTTGACCTATGGCTTCAGCCTCATGATGATCTAGCCATTTTTAAAGTCTGCGCTCAATATAACTTAATAGAGCCTAATTTTAGTAGTGCTATGTATTTTGTCATGACAAGTCCAAGTGAAGCCTCTAGCAAAAGAGAAGTAGAGAATCTGTATCTTGTAATATGAGGGATATTTTTTCCACTTGGTTACAAGATTAATGAGGCTTCCTGGCATTAGCAAAGATGTTTGCCCAGTTTATGAGTAATCATTTATCTCCTGTATAATAAAGTGCAGGGCTTCCTCCCGCCGCCCCTTGATTCAGATCTTTTAAGATATTTAAGGTTGAGTACCCATGTTTTAGGGTCACTTTGTTCAGGATGAATGGAATTGATGGGCTGTAAATGAAAAGACAGGAAATAACTGATTTGGAGATGTGTGAAATAGACTGCTTTCCCAATCACTTTTTGAAAGTCACTGAGCTTTGGGAGAAAGAACAAAAATTAGCGCACCAGCCACTGTCTGAAAACTGTAAATAGGGACATTTGGGGAGACAAGGGGATACATCTTAATTTCTTTGGAGTGAGACTGCTCTTTAAACTGAATGAGTGGAATATAGATTTTAGAGTAGCAGCCATGTTAGTCTGTATCTGCAAAAAGAACAGGAGTACTTGTGGCATCTTAGAGACTAACAAATTTATTTCAGTATAAGCTTTCATAAGCTACAGCTCACTTCTTCGGATGCATAGAAGAAGTGAGCTGTAGCCCACGAAAGCTTATGCTGAAATAAATTTGTTAGTCTCTAAGGTGCCACAAGTACTCCTGGAATATAGATGTTTTGCTTTGTAGGAGTGCGGGGGAGAGAGTAAATTGTTCAAGTATAACTTCAGTCAAGTTATGCCAGATTTATAACAATGTAACTGACAGTGGAATTTTACCCTAAATTCCACATAACCCCTCCTAGTTCTAATCCTAATGTTTTCCAGACTCTTAAATTATTTCAGTGGAGCTTCATTGATTTGTTTCCAGAATGACAATACACATTTTTGAGAACACCTACAACTACATCATTTCATTAAATCATCTAGAATGCTGAAAATTTTCACTCTGTTTAATTTAGATTTATATCCTAAGTTTTTAATATTGAAGCGGGTTCAGATTTTCATTTTCTAAAATGCTTGTATCACCTCTGCAAAATAGTTCTTCTAACCCTGGATTCTGAATATTGATTTTGTTTGCAAAGAAAATGTAATTAATCTCAATATCTGTCTGCAAAATCTGGCTTTTCACCGAATGTTCTCAGTGAAAATAAAAAATGTGCTTTTGAATATGAACTTTCACTTCAGGCAAAATAAAGTAATACTTTGTAGGTCTCTGAACTAATGACTCAGATGTTTTTACACAGGTAGGAAAAAAAATCTCAATTATTAGGATTTGTGCAAATTAAAATTATAAACCAGTTTATAAAACCTACATAACTAATTTAATTGATCAATCTACTTGTTATTGGGCAATACAAACCTGAAATGGACACTAGTTTCTACAACTTTACTTGCTTAAAAATTGACATGCATTGGATTTAAAAGTGCATCAGCCTTTAAACTGTGTTTGAAAAAAAATTACATTGATTATACATGCATAAATTAGAGAATAGTATCATAATTAACAAATTCTAAGAGACACACACACTCACTCTCTCCAATTGACTTCAACAGAATTTGTGCGTGTGTGTCTGAGGGGAGAATTTAGCCCATTACCACTAGTTTATATCCATTTTTCATTCAGTGTTTATTCTAATGTACTTTCTTATTAACAGGATGGCCTTTGCTTGCAACAACCAAGCTAGTCCTGCCCTTCTCTTCTCTAGTGTTTGATCATTTGTATGGACAAGATTTTATATGCCTTTTCTCATGTAATGTAACCTAGGGTTAACTGTTGGCAATGCTTATAATAGATCTGTCAGTTGCATTTCCCCCCAAGGAATTGCTACCTTTCAGTTTATTGCTTAGTAAGGTGTGTTGTAGGATACAGTAAAAGTTGAAAAGCAGTAACTGCAAATAACAATGTTAAAATATGTTAGATTTCTTAAAATTGTGATTTTTTTTTCAGAATCAACTTTCCTGTACAAATAAAATCTCTTCCTAATGAAACAATATTGACAATAAAACTATTTGGAGAAAATAGTGTGTCTAAAAATACAGAAATACTGGCTTGGACATGTTCCCCCTTGTATCAAAAACAGTAAGTACATTTTTGTATGATAGTGTTTTTTTTTAAATAGTGTTCTTTAATTAAGTGCTATACTCTGCAGGAAAGGGAGGTCTGAAAGAAATATACAAACAAATGAACACTAATTTGAGCAGCTAAACAGAACTTTATTGCAATAAGGACTGAAACAGTCACTTTCAATAATTGTTCCACCTTTTCATACAGAGCTCTTTCAAGTCCTGATTTTCCCAAACCCTTTTGGATTGGGCTTCTCTGACTGTCCACTGGGTTTCCCTAGGAAATTCCCCTCGTGTTGAAGGGCCTTGTTACCTTCCCCATCCCTCACTAAATTACCCTCTCATTCAGACTATTTTCTTTCTGGATATAATTTCCTGTTCCCTCGCCCTCTGACCCTTTCCACACATTTACTTCTCATACTTCACAGAATTATGCTGCTAATGGGACTACAGTGAACAGTTTCTCTGTTTCCTCCCTATAGTTTAGAAACTTCCCTCACATTTTAACTTCCCCTTTTTTACCCAACACTCAGTTTAACATTATTTTAAAGATGCTTGTCAGTTATGAATACCTCTGTAACTCTATGTAAATAAAGACTTAGGGTGAAATATTCAGAAATGAGTAAGTTGTATTTTATCTTTGACTTGGGCTAAGGCCAGATTTTTAATGATAATTATACTCATAGACTTTACGGCCAGAAGAGACCATCATGATCATCTGTCTGATCTCCTGCACATTGCAGACCACAGACTCTCACCCACCCACTCCTATAATAGACCCCTAATCTCTAGCTGAGTTACTGACATCCTCAAACCATGGTTTAAAGATCTCAAGTTCCAGAGAATTCATCATTTACACTAGTTCAAAAGTGCAAGTGACCCATGCTGTAGAGGAAGGTGAAAATTGCCCAGAGTCTCTGCCATGAACCCTCTCTTGGAGCTAGGTGCCTAATCCAGGTCAGACGTTTCTTACAAAAAAAGAGAAGAAAGAGATGGAGCTCTTCCTTATACACAATAGCCCAGTGGTTAGAGAATTCACTCAGGATGTGGTTCTGATGTCCACTCTGCCTGATTCAGAGCATGAATTTGAATCTAGAGTGCCCACCTTCTGGGTAAATGCCTTAGTCACTGGGCTACAGAGTCATTTTCACTCTCCGGCTCAATGATATATAAGTATTTCATACAAAGTGCAACCCACCCCAAAATACCCTAGCACCTGGGTGTTAGGATGCTCTACTGGGAGGTGAGAGACCTGGCCTGTGTAGATTAGGGTGCTCTGAGCACGCCTACCAGATCAGGCTCTGCAGGCAAGATGGGGGGTGTGGGGACAACTAGCTTGTGATTTCTCCAGGGACTTGGGTGTAAGTTCAAAGCTGAGCAGCATGGCAGTGTCAGAACTGAGGCAGCTTTGTGAATGCCGAGCAGCAGAAATTTAGGCACCATAGCGAATTTAGATGCCAAATGAGTTAGGGAGCAGCTGAGCAGTGGTGCCAGTGACACCTAAATGTTGGAATTAGGTGCTGAGGTGGCAGACACTTAAGTCTCCCGTGTGAATCTAGCTCTTAAAAACTAAGTCCTATTGACTTTAAAAGAATGCTAGGCCCCTAAGTAACTTGGGTGCTCTTGAAAATTTTACTTCTCTATTAAAAATAGGCCTTATTCTTTCACGGTGCTACATAACTAGGGCTCTACGAAATTCATGGCCATGAAAAACACATCATAGACCATGAATGCTGGTCTCTCTCCCACCCGTGAAATCTGGCCTTTTGTGTGCTTTTACCCTATACTATATAGATTTCACAGGGGAGACCAGCATTTCTAAAATTGGGGTTCATGGGACACCCCAATTTCCATCCTTACTGCGCTGCCTTCAGAGCTGAGAGGTCGGAAAGCAGCGGCTGTTGGCTGGGCACCCAGCTGTGAAAGCAGCACTTCACCAGCAGCAGCACAGAAGTAAGGGTGGCAATACTATACCATGACATCCTTACTTCTGCGCTGCTGCTGGTGGTGGCTCTGTCTTCAGAGCTGAGCACTTGGCTAGCAGTCACCACTGTCCAGCTGCCCAGCTCTGAAGAAATCACCCCACCAGCAGCAGTGCAGAAGTAAGGGGAGCAGTAGTGTAACTGTGTGAACTAGTGTAAATGATGAATTCTCTGGAACTTGAGATCTTTAAACCATGGTTTGAGGATGTCAGTAACTCAGCTAGAGATTAGGGGTCTATTATAGGAGTGGGTGGGTGAGAGTCTGTGGTCTGCAATGTGCAGGAGATCAGACAGATGATCATGATGGTCTCTTCTGGCCGTAAAGTCTATGAGTATAAATATCATTAAAAATCTGGCCTTAGCCCAAGTCAAAGACTCCCCCCACAATAACCTTGCGACTCCCCCCACAACTCCTTTTTGGGTCAGGACCCCTACAATTACAACACTGTGAAATTTCAGATTTAAATAGCTGAAATCAGAAAATTTACTATTTTTAAAATCCTATGACCATGAAATTGACCAAAACGGACCGTGAATTTGGTAGTGCCCTATACATAACCCATATACATAAGAAAGGAAATACAAAAATACTTTCCATTATAGCTATTTCAGTATTTTATAGATCCTAGCTCAGATGACCCATCAAAGGAGAAATTAAAGCTAGGTGTAGAAGGAGGAATACTTTAGCTATGTTATTTACTATTAGGTGAAACTACTAGTATAAGAGAAGCATAGGTGCTTTTCCTCCTCTAGCCAACTACAGCTCCACAAAATTGCTTATTTGCCATGATTTGAATTGATAGACCAATTTAAAACCAAAAGCACCCCTGAAATTCAGTCAGAAAAGTGTAACTTTAAGATATCTGAATACTCAGTCTGCTTTACTATTCCATTAAAGCCATACCTGAATATTTTGTAATTGGAATAAAATACAGTCTCTGAAAGGTCAACTATCTACAAAGTAACAGAAATAAGATTTTGGGGAATTATGCCACTTTGACACACGATTCTGACAAAGGAATCTGACTGGCTTGTCGGAAGGGTTCCAGTCCAGGAAATTAAGGGACGATAATTGCAGTGTGTGGAGTTTTTTCTCCTTTCTATTTTTCCCCATTCAGAACATCGATCATTTAATCTTTAATTTTTGTTCACAGATTTTATGCAGAAAATGTTAACTGTCCTGTAATACAGAAATATAGGCATACGATAAGCAAGAATAGTGATAAACTATGGGCTAAATTCTATTCTCATCTTCACTGATGTGACTCTACAGCGACTCTAATGATTTCAGTGGAGTAATTTTTGAATCACGGTGGTATAAATGAGTACTTAGAAACACAAACCAGTGATGCGTTGTCCCAGGTTACCGGGAGTGTCTCATGAACACAATGAGACTAGATATTAAAGAGTTCTAATGAGCATTTCATAGTATGCTACAGTGCAGAATTAAGGTTGTTTTGGTGCCCTGACTCTGCATTTCTATACCTTAACGTGTTTGGACTTCTTTTTAAGTTTACAGTCAACTATGAATTGCTTGGGTTTATAATAGATGGTTTAGGGATAATTACAACATTTCTGCCATGTATTTTATCTTTAACCATTGATATGTCCTTTCAATCTAACTCCATTTTAACATAGTTTCTCCTGGAAATAAAAATAATAAAATTGCTAATCATGGACCCTGACTTTTCTAACCAATAAACCTAATATTCATGCTGCTTGCCCTTATATGACAATTGGCCATATATAGAATATAATTACCAAAAGGGACCTGGATGGTGGAGTTTAACAGGAACACATGTTAAACTCGAGAAGCTGTTTAGTAAGTATTTGTAATGACAGTGCCAACTCTCCTCCTTGCACATCAGGAAAATCTGTTCGTCTCTTGGGCTAAATAGTTTAGAGTTCCAAACCTAATTAAGACATCAGAAATCCATCATTTTGGGCAATTTGGAAGAGGTAATGTCTCCCACAGTGCTCATTTCTCTGAGTTCACTGCTTCTAACAACACAGCTTATTTTGAACTGGTATTTCCAAATCAGAGAGAGCAGGCAACATAATTTTCTTTTGCTGGTCTCAGCGAGCGAAGTCCCCCATGTGACTTCAGGGTGCAAGGTTGAACTTGTAACTTAATGTAGCTTGAGCTGTCCTTAAACCTCTGTCTTGTCTTGTAATGTAATGAGCCAGGGTGTTTACTTCAGTTCCTGTTACAAACAAGAGTAGGAAATTTGTTGAGGGTTGTGGAAGAAGCGAAAGAATTGACAAGAATTTGTAGGGGATCTTAATGCAAGACAGTCTCTGTTAGGAAGAGTTAGGCCAGCTGTAACCCTAATGACGTGATATTTGTAGAAGCAAGGATAGTGTGAGGCGAGTAGGAAAGAACTGTGTGAGAAGTTATCACGACCTTGCACTGATAATCAAATACGTAGACTGGCGCCCAGAAGTGAGGAAAATAAGATAGCAGGATAGCCTATGTATAAATAAAATGCAGCTGTTGCTCATTATTGTCTGTATTACTGCTTGTTATTGTCTGTAACAAAGATATAAATGCTGCTGTAATTGTTTATCTGTTGAGAGACCTGTCCGGGACTGCGGCGACCCAGAGTCCTAGGGCACTCCCTCCCTGTATTGCAATTGCTGGAGAAATAATAAAGTATTTGATTTTGCTGCACCCAAACAAAAAGCGAGAACTGAGTTTTTCTCCGACAGGGTGTTCTCACTTGTCATTGGTCTGTGTAAATAAATAAATAGTAGTAGATATATAGCAATTTGTTCACTTTCCATCCATATTTTATTGTTAAAGGAACTTTGTCATACAGATAGTGAGATAATAGATAGACAATGTTAGTGAAGTTGTTGGCTATCAATGGTCTAGTTGTTGGCCATTTCCTTTTCAGAATCATCCCATCGTGCTATACTACCTGCCCTTCCTGCTATTTGCATTATTATTCTATGCAAAAAGAAATGCCCAGTTATTGCCATCCTGTCTCCAGACTTGGTTCTAGAGACCTGCAATCCGTGTAACTGCACCATAATTCTGTGGGGGCTCCAGTGGAAACTGGGCTTTAAATGATGTGTAGTTTCCGTATTCTTGTGGAGCCCTCTTCCCCTGGGTGTCTCATATGACTTTAGGTTTGTCCTTCTTTAAAGAGTTTGACTTAGTGATGTAAACACACTGATTCAGTCCAAGCAAATAAAGTAATACAGTAATTTGTGTCATTCATTCATTCGTGTGTGTGGAATGAATGAATGACACAAATTACTGTATTACTTTATTTGATTGTACCGAATCAGTGTGTTTACGTCACTAAGTGTGTGCATGTGTGTGTGATAAATACTACATATTTATCCAACCACATAAACTGGTTCCTTTTTTTCTAATTCTACACTATTCAAGCAGTCTTGCTGCTCTCTATATTGTAATCACTATCTCCTGATCAAACAAAAATATCTCCTCCTCTGCTGCTTCTTTACTTTATACTTCTGTTATTCTGCTTTGTGTTTCTCCTACCTTGCTGACCAGTTCTTTAGCTTCTCGTTTGGTACCATATCACCCTTTCTCACCTCCCATTCTTCTCCCCAGTACATGCACCCACATCTCGCAAAATTCAGCTTTTGATCTACTGATAGGTCAGGGCCAGAAAGTTCTGATTTAGATTTCGATCTTAGCTCCACAGGTCCATCTGTGTTCTTTCCTTGATCCACTCTTCTCCTTTCATACTCTCTCTGGGTGATTTTATTGACTCCCATGGTTTTAACTGCCACTTATAAGCAGATGATTCCCAGATATTTGACCTTGAACTCTGCCTTCTTTCCAATATCACATAGACTCATAGATTTTAAGGTCAGAAGGGACCGTTATGATCATATAGTCTGACCTCCTGCACAATGCAGGCCACAGAATCTCACCCATCCACTTCTATAACAAACCCCTAACCTATGTCTGAGTTATTGAAGTCCTCAGATCTTCCACTGTGTCTCAAAAATCTCCTTCTGGATGCCCCCTCCTTTCTCATAATCAGCCACTTCAAATCAAAATTATTATGCTTCTTCTCTGTGGGCTGGTCATGTTTTGTAGTCTCCCCTTCTTTTATCCCTTCGCTGGCTTCCTGGCTTCTTATTACATCAACTTCAAGCTTCTAGTCACTTCCTTCAGCACCAGGTATAAACTTGCCCTACTTACTCTGCTCTTGCTTCCTCCTATTCACCTTCATGTTGCTCAGTTTTCTCCTTACTGCTCATTTCCTCTACTGCCCGCAGCATTTAAAACAGTCCCTTAGCTCTCATTCATCAGGCACCTTCACACTTATGCTTCAAATAGCTCCTTAAAAAACATTTTTTATCAAATCTTTCTGACCTTGTTTTCCTACCTTGTTGCCCCACCCTCCATTGCTCTCACAATTGCCCCATTCCTTGTCTTACCTCTCTCAAAGGTTTCCAGATCAGGAACCACAGCTCTATGGATTTTTTAAAGTACTGCATACATTTGTAGTGCAAGTATAAATGATTAGTGGGATAAAAGGGGATAAGGGTAGTTTGGCCTCCATGTCCATTCAACCCTTGGCTGCTCATCTAAGACTGCTAACAATAGTACCAATTAATGCTGATTATGGTGAGTTGCTGTGAAAGAAAGAGCTGAAAAGCAGTGACTCATTTCATAAAGTTCACCCAAGTAAACATTAGCTGGAAACACCTTTCAGTCACTATTGATCTGGTTTGAATTCAAACAAGTAGCCTAAAGGTGAACAGCTTCATATTTCACAACTAGTTTCCCCCTAATATCTTCTTGTTCACATCAGTATTCTTTGTTCCCCATACACCTGCAGCTGCAAAACAAACTTTTGAAAATCATTTGTCTCTGATCCTCCTGAACTTTGCTCTCTCAGTGAAATAGTGTTTGCACTACCGCCACCAAATATCTTCAGAAGTAAAAAAACAGACTATGCTTTTACTCTGAATGGTGGCTGCAAAGATGACATTGCAGGGTTTCCACGTTTCTTGTCTCAATGACTCTATAGCAATTTAGTTCAGTTTGCAATTCAAAATATTCCTTTTTTGTCAGTGCTGCAAACTCACACCGGGATCAGAAAACCCATCTGTGTTCTTATATCCTCATCACTGCTATAGATTCTGTGTTCTGAAATCATTTATCCATTTTGTTGATGCTCTAGTAGGCAGAAAGGAATTTAGTTCATTCTCCCACAGCTGTATTGTTATTGTGCAGTGCTAACAGTAGTAAAAATTTGCCTCTCACTAAATAAAAATAATTATTTAGGAGTACAAAAAAATGTTGAATATGCCCTTTTTTACATACTTGTGATTTCTGATCTTAACCCCACCAGCCATTAAGATGTGAGTAAATTAAAAGGCAAAACATATACAACTTTTAGATAATGTTTTCACTTCTTAGCTCAGAGAACTGAGAAGCTTAATTCAAGTGAGTGGATTAATTATGATTAGGACTTGCACCTATGTCTTTCCAAATGTATTCAGGCACCACTGAATGAATTATACTGACCTGGAATTTTCTTATCTGAAGACAGTGTGCATGTATGTTTCTGATCAGACTTTTGTTTGTGAATGTAGTGCTCAGACAGGTGCTAAAGGCCATAATCTTCTCTTTATGCACTGAACAAATTGAGTAGGGAAGCTTGCACTATCTCCTTCCTCCTAGAGGACCATTTCTATGGGTGCTTCAGTCCTCATGCCCCTTCAGTCCTCCAGACTGATACTACTAAATAGAGTTGTTGTCAGTAGCTACCAGTGTGGTGCTCTGTTCTTGTTCGATGATGATAACAGTTGGCTGCGTGCATGTTCCCTCTGTGTGCTGCCCCGGCTCTGCGCAGATAGCTGACACAGCAAACCCCGAGAGAAACCCCAAAGACCACAGACTCTTGTAAGGTACAAAGGAACCCGAGCCAGGTTTATTGTCAAACGAAGCACAGTAATAGTTTCCTATAGACTCTACAGGACGTACTACGAATATGTGCCCCCTGGCAATGGACACAACTGAGTCAGTAGCAGCACACTCCACTGCCTCCTCGACTGGATAAAGATGTGCACTCCGGGACCTACTTTTATACAGTTACAGGACAGATTACTCATCCCTACTAACATATTGAGGTATAGCCACTTGGCTCATTAGGGTGCTGTCTCCCCTTTCATCATGTTGTTCCAGGCAAACAGATCTATCCATCATGCTGTCCTGTCTTTAAGATGCACCTGCATGTTCCTTGTTATGACTGTGAAGTGATATGATGTCATCTTGGCACAAGTTCCTCTTCTCACCACTTTTGTGAGTGAGGTCTGCCTCTGGTTTACAGCCCAGCTTTTGCTTAGCAATGCCTGGAAGTACTTTGGTTCAGGCTTCAGACTGGGCCTCTGACACAAGAGTTATGTTTCAAGGCCTCATCTTACTACAAGGATGCATAACTATGGCCAGTTGTGGTGGTGGATATTTTCTATCCATCTTAGATACCTATATGACCCCTTACCATAGCATCTGAGCACCTCACAGTAGTTATTCTCCCAACATCCCTGCAAGGTAGGGAAGTAGTATTAGCCCCATTTTATAGATGGGGAAATGAAGCACAAAGAGACTGTGACTACCCAAGATCAAACAAGAAGTCTGTGTTGGAGCACAGAACTGAACTGGAGTCTTCTGTATTGCCTCAACCAGTGGACCAGGACTGACAATTTACCAAACTTGTTTCTTATAGGCTACTGAGGGCAGCCACTTTCAGACATTACTGACCTAGGCCAGATTTGAACTACCAGCCTAGGGTTTGTGGCCTGTCCCATTCATATAGTCATAGAATCCAAGCCCAGAAAAGGCCATTGTGATGGTCTAGTCCGGCCTCCTGTGTAACATGTATCATAAAACTTCCCCAAAGTAATTCCTAGAGATCATACCATGTTTTAAAAATTGTCAGTGATGGAGAATCCGCTATGACTCTTGGTGAATTGTTCCAGTGATTAATTACTCTCACTATTAAAAATGTATGCTTTATTTCCAGTCTGAATTTATCTGGTTTGAACTTCCAGTTGTTGGATTTTGTTATACTCTTTTCTGATAGATTGGAGAGCACATTATTAAATATTTGTTACCCATGTAGATACTTATTCCCCGAGTCATTGATTTCAATGTTTCTGCTATAATTTCAATCAAGCTTGTCTGGTTTATCTCCGGTACTGATGCGATATTATGTCTACGTATGTTGATATTTGCAGAAAGTTCATTCATGGAACCGTGCTGCTTAGCATGACATTATACTGTGAGCCTCCAACAACCATGATAGCTCCGGGCATTTGTGACACTAGTCTGCCAGCTCTAGTGACACTGCAGGTAAAGATTACTTTTCGAGAAAGCAAAGCAAGGACTTGTCAAACAACTTACAGTAAATGATTGATTACACGGTTCTTTCTGATCCCACAGTTTAAAAGTCATAAGAGACCTCTGCTTGTACGCTATCAGCCTTTTTAATTGTGGGAGAGTAAAATTCTACATAACAGCAATTATACACCGTACTCGCTAAATCAGATACAGGCTGTGGGGTTTAGGCACTGAGTAGATTACTTTTTCTTCCATGTTCCTTGACACAAATTGCTGACCTGGTACCCTTCTCACAGCTGCGTTTCTGTCCCACTTGTATCCCGTGTACCACTGAATTACTTATCTTTATACACATCGCAGGCAACTAACAATTAACTGAGTCTGCAGAAAGATCTGTGGGGAAGGAGCTACAAAGTGCATCTGTATTTATACCGCTCTTAATCCATGACCAAATGCCAGGCTGCCACTGATGTCACTGTGAGCTCTGCGTGTAGACCAAGGACAGTATATGGCCTTCAAATATTGAAAAGACATTTTGTCTGTCCCCAGTGTTGTCCTGTTCTCAGATTGAACTCAGATTTAAAGGCACAACCAATTGCTTTTCATATTCAAAAACCAAATGATCGTTATTAGCAAATGAAACACAAAGGCAAGTAATGTGAATAGATGAGGCTGGCCTAAAAATACCCTATTTTTTAATAAGTAAGAACAAGAGTTTCTAGTTGGAATAATACAGTCAAAGACAACTCCTTAAAATAGCTTTCTCTGTATTAATAATAAACGGAAGGTGAGGCAGTAGAGGGCTACTAATTTAAAATCTGTCTCTCTGCTCTAAGAAACAGCAGAGAAGAAACTCCCACTCCCTTCCCATACTCAGTTATGCCTGTAAATATGACAGTAGGATACACTGAACATACTGCCTTAAAAAATAGCTCTTTTGATGTGACTGGTGTGTGCTATAGTTCCTAGGAGTACTGTATTCTGAGAGCTCATTTATTGGTGGTGTTTTTTTGTTAATAGTTTGTGAGAATGAGTATGTGCACATATATTGGTTAGAGAGACTGCTTTTCTGGTCCTGCTGGGAATGTCTTTTCATACATTATGATGTAATTTCTATGATACACAAATTGAACTGGATTAAAAAACTGAAATTTCATCTAACCTGCCACTCAAACCCAAAACACTTTTGAGCTTTGAAAAAGTTTGGTTAGCAGCTTTCCCCCCATTTTATTACATTATTTAATGAAACTTCCCAGACTGAGCTGGAAGTTAAAGTGAAGAAAAATCATGAGAGGCCAATCAGAAACAAGGAATTACCATAAACAGCCTGCTCTGCTGAATTTTCCAGCCTACTATTGCAAAACCAAGAACTTCAGATACATATCAAAACTTGGGGAGGCTGTTGATTCAAATTGAATAGATCCTCCAAAAAAAACCCATTTTTGAGTTTTTTCCCATAACTTGATGAAACTAAAAATGGGCCTGTGCCAACCCGTCTCCTTCCCTCAGTATGAAGACCTCCCAACTCTGGGGAAATTAATATCCAGATCTGAACTTTGCAGCTTGATCCCTGTCTCTTATAATCCAAATCAATATTCGGACTCTAAACCCCTGCTCCCCCACACTATTCTGGAGAAGTGCAGACCTGGATTGAAACTTTGCAGCTCAGGCCCATCTCTAGTTAAAAACAGGGAGAGAGAAGCCTTTAACCTGAAGTCCCATGCAGACCTAATGAGGCTCAGATACACCGGGTAAAATCCTGGCCCCATTAAATTTAAAGGCAAAACTCTCATTGACTGAAATGGGGCTAGGATTGTCACCCAACAGTTTTGAGTAAAATTCATTCATACAATAAACACCCCTTTGCAATTATTCTGTCTCCCTTTCCCCCTTATTGTTCACATTGTCTCTACATATTTAGGACACGCAGATATCTGAGAAATCTTTTATACAAATTTATATGCAAGACATCTTTTTTTTTTTAATAGGTTGACTTTCCAGATACTAATTTGGAGTTTATTAAACCTGACCCTGAAGAGAAAAGAGATGACCTTGAAGAGCCAGCTAAAGAGTGCTTGAAGCATATAGCAAGACTTTCACAGAAACATTCTCTCTTGCTGTAAGTGCACCTAAGCCTTCCTGCTTACATCTGGCATGCTGTGCAGAACACCATCTATCACTCTTAAATGTGTTCATTTCTTGAAAAGCTAAATTTCCCACCTATATAGCCTTATTTCATTCATTTGATGAAGTAATACTTCTAGACGAGAGGAAAAAGTGGCAATGAAGCTAAAACAAGCCCCCGAAGGTGACAATGCCTTTCTATAGTTTAGAACACTTTGTCACTATTCTTTTATCTTTTCTGGTTTTCTTGGCACTAGAAGCAAACTGCTGATTTGAAGCACAAACATTTGTCTCAAGTTATATAATTTCCAATAATAATGATATTAGCAATTTTAAAAATTGGGCTGGATAAAAACCAACACCAGTAAATAATAATGATCAACCATACTATTAGGCCATTGTACTCACCAAGTGGCATACAAGCATTAGAAAGGAAATCTGTATCATGTTCCTCAGTAAACAAAGAAACAATTATGCAGAATTTAGCTTTCACAGCAGGCATATAAAGAATAAGTAAAACAAAACATGTTGTATCATCTTCTTAGGCAGATTGGTAATCCTAGGCCTATGTAGGTTATATGATCAAGTAGCATTATGTACTGTCTAAAATAACAATTATAGTGAGAACCACAGTGGGGTTAGTGATATCAATGCTTGCATTATACAAGTCACTAACACTTGTTCATTAATCCTTCACCACAGGCTAAAGATGTCATAGTAATGTAATAAATAAATATAAAGTCTTTTTTTAAACTTCCAATTAATAATTTTTTGTTATACACATGTAAAGGAGGAAGGTTTCTTTACTAATTTTATTTTTTTTGGGAAAAGATATTTATTGAGTTATACATTTCTGTTGGCTACAATAAACTACTAGTATATTCAATGTTACCGTCTTTTCTCATTTCTAAAGAGACAGGGTATGATTTAAGTTTCTCTACTTTCAGCCCCTGAGGGCTGTTAAGCAAGACTGGGCCTGGTCAGTACTTGGATGAGAATCTTTTAAGGAGAACATAGTTGCTGCAAGAAGTGACATTGGTGCTTCAGTAGGCAATCATTACTTCCAAATTAGTACAGAACCAAAACTATTTCAGTACGGTGCTCAGGATTGTCAGCTTCTGAAGGGGACATTCTTTTGATAAGATTTATAAGTGAGATCATGAACACTCATGACGAGACACCGAATCAGAAGGGTCATTTTAAATGGTCCACTTCTCCTCCATTTCTCTCTTCCTCTCTCTCTCTCTCTCACACACACACATCTTATAGCTTCATTTCTATATTTTTAAAAACTTGTACTAATTTTTTCTAAGTTTTAAAAACTGTAACATTTTTTCTTTTTCAGTTCCATTAATAAAAGTTCAAAGTTTTTTTATTTTTTTACAGTGGTTGTTGCAATCAGAATAAGCCAGACCATGCTTAACTGCTTAATGTTGTAATAGTGAAGAAAGGTTGGTTGACATCTTATCTCTTTTTGGGCCCAAGAAATCTCATTATCAACACAACAATCCTCGGATGCTATATATGTGTAAAGTATTATTGTCACCTAGACTGAACATCTTTTCAGACATAAACTTTTATTATGACAGATAAACCTAAAACCTTTACCCCGATCAAATCTTTAAAGGCAGCCATTAAACAAGACAGTAACCCAGCAAAACAAGATAGGAAAGAGAAGACTGCCCTGTCACTGAAGAGCAATGGAGTAGATACAAGAAAGCATTGGTCTTTTATCTAGCCATTTTTAAGCTTTAGCTGATTTTATCTGAACAGACTGTCATTTTCAAGAGATGCTGTTGGGAAAGTAGAAAATCTCTTAAAGTCAACATGCAAGAGGTATCCTCTAGTTGCACTGTCTCACTGAATGCTGTCATAGTGTAAAGGAATGCATGACAGGCCATCAAAAAGCTAAAGCTTTATCTCCTCTGCAGTGTGTGGCACTCACACACTCTGCACATAAACACAAGGATTGCTGGCTGCTATTATTGTGAGCACTCTGTGAATTGTTGAGCTACACTAAGGAGATCATGGATCATGCTGCCACTACCTGTATCTGAAGCTTAAAATATACTTTATTTATTATAATAATTGCTTAAAACTACTACTAGTAAAAAATGACAGTAGGTAAAATGTCTCTTACGCGGCCCCTGTTACTATAATATCTGAGCAGCTCACGCAGTTATGAACTTATTCTCCTCACACCCCTCTGTGGTAAGGAAGGCAAATTGTCTTTCCTCGCAACACTAAACCCCATGTTTATTGTTTGTACTGTCAACACCTATTCCAAATGCCTGGCAAATTCAAAACTGACTGAAGGAAATCTTTTTTCTCATAATGCACAATTAACCTATGGAACTCATTGCCATGAGATATTACCAAAGCCAAAAACTTGGCAGGATTCAGAAAGGGATAAGCTATTTGTTTGGCTAATAAAAGGTTGTTATAGGAAATCATGGGGGGAAGTGTTTAGAAATGGATGCAAGCATTCATGTTTCAGGGCTTGATTCAACTTCCAACTATTAGGAGTTAGGAGAAAATTTCCCTGAAGGCAGGTTATCCCATTACTACCTACAGCAGAGGTTTTTGAACCTTCCTCTGATACCTCTTATGCTGGTTACTGTCCAAGATGGGATGCTGGACAAGATAGATGAAATCATGGATCTGATCTAGTGTGGCACCTCCTATGATCTTTCAGAGCCTTAGTGATATTTATAATATTAATTATGAATGTTGTCTATTTGTAATTTATTGTACATTTTTAAAGTTTGTTTTTAGAGCTTGAGTTTAAATGAGGATTTCCTGTTTACATTAGCAATTTTATCTTGATTACATTTTTGTTTGTGATGATACTGAACTCTAAGATTTAAGTAGGCTATTTGTTTTATGGACCAAGAAAAGGCATATGAATTGTTGATGCATTGAAGGACATATGGTACACATTAACCAGGGGTTCTTTTCATGGGCTTACTGAATTTTGCAATATTGGGGGATGCCAAGGCATTTCATTAATATGACATTTGCCCCTCTCTGTGAGGTAGGTGGCACTGCACCCATTCTACAGATGAGTAAAATGATGCATAGCAGGCGAGACTGTTTCCTTGAAAGAGGCTTGGAAAGTGAAAGGAGCTTTCTTCCCACCTATCCTCTTTGCACACCCTATGCAAGGACCAAGAACAATCTTGTGTGTGAGAGAGAGGGAGGGAGAGAGTAAAAAGGCCACATGTCTTCTAAGTCTCATATCCTAGAATGTATATGAATGCTTTCACCTGAGCTGATCAGTGTTTGGGAGCGAGGGAGTGAAAGTTGACTAGCTGTATTATAATCAGTAGTTGTCACCACAGTTAATTAGAAATGCTATAGAATAGGCAGTGGATACGACAGTAATTTCTCTGCCCAGAACTGCACACACTGAAAAAAGAACTAGAGAGAAAGAGAGAGCACACAAGCTTGGCAAACTGAAATATTTGTATGTGCATCTCTTTTGAGAGTTCATCTTTATATGTCCCAAGGCTGACAGATCTAGATTATAAATATCACTTCTTCATAAAAGCAGATGCACAGAAAATGATATCCAATCCCAAGGAGAACAAGTAGCTAGACAGCAGTGCCCTCTCTTTACAATAGTTTGCTGCTACTCAAGGCTCTAGGTGGTTTTAATTTCAAACTGAATTTCTAATCTTCTCTTCCAGGTTGTTGGAGCAAGAGAGAAGATTTTTATGGTTTTATCGTTCCTACTGCAATAATGAAAACTGTTCCCTTTCTTTGGTACTGGGCAGTGCCCCCAGTTGGGATCGAAAGAGCATATCAGAAATTTACAAAGTGTTGAGGGAATGGAGCTTTTCTAACCCTTTGGAGGCACTTGGGCTTCTGACTTTCAGGTAAGAGAAAATTAACAAAGTCAGAAAATAAGAATAAACTCCTAGTCTGCTGATTGATTCAGCACTTTGAGTTGCTCAGTATAATACCAAGCTTTGGTTCATTGACTGTCTGCTTTCAGCTTTGCCTCTGTATCAGAATGAAGATGTAATTGGAACTCTTGAGCTGACCTTCAGTTGAATCCACTGGCCCTGCCTTCTTGGCTGAGAAGTTTGCTATTTTCCAGGATAATTGAAAGCATATTTCTTTCTATATGATGGATTCATTCAGTTTCTAGTAACAGGTGATCAGTCAGATACTTAGCACTTATACAGCACTTTGCATCTTAACACTGCTGTACAGACATAAAGTGAGAAATGGAGATGGAGCTGAACCATGCTCCTAGATCAAGATGCTATCTCAAAGTGACCTTTGCCACCTGCCCCTGGGGCAATTGAGAACTGGCTTCTAATGTTGTGCTCTCATTAACTTTCAGTGAGAGCTGGGTGCCTTTTGTGCATCAGAAAGTGTCTCTGCTGTTGAGGGTGTCTTTTAATCTGTGACATGCATAATCTCCAGCAAAAAGATCCTGTGTCAGCAAATGTATTTTCTGAAGCTATTTTGGGAGAGGGGGTTGTTTTAAGAAATCTGTGTGTGAAAACGTCACACAACTGGACAAAATTAGGGTGCAAATGATGCATTGTCAATCCCTTGCTTGTCTGCGTGTTGAGATTTCTATGATTAAACCTGCAAATCCTGCTTTGCAAACTGATTTACTAGCTATAAACCATGTCTTCAGAAAAGAAATTAAAAGGAGCGGTTTTGGAGACTTCACCTAATCCCTTTGCCCAGTGAGTAAGGACTTCATACCCTCATTACTCATTTACAAAATCAGATACTTAAAGATATATATTTAAAAGTAACCCCAGATGAGCATTGCCTTCCAGCATTATTTTTACCCCTCCTTCTCTGGTTTAGGTTTGAATCCAAAGTATTAAGCTTCCCCACGTACATACAAACATCGCCTATTGAAATTTAATGGGAGTTCTGCATGCAAAGATCTTGAAGGATTAGGTCCTTAGTGCATGGAAAGCACTAAGGAATATTGGAATATTTGTGATTGTGCTCAGGCAGTGTATTGTGCATACCATGTTTGCCATCATTGCAATATTTTTGTACTTTCATGACTTACCAGAGCACCCTTTTATTGTTGGAACAAATACAATGACAAGCACCACATTGATGTTCTCTCTTGAGACTGGCAAAACTCTTAATGGTGATTTAGGGGACCCAAGGTTCAAAAACAGAACCTTGAACTAGTTCTGGCTACATCCACAGTTGGCATTTCTGGCATTTCTGGAGACAAAGGACTCAATTCTTCCTTGAAGATCCAGCTTTGCATTGGGTGTGGTATGCAGTTTTATAGCCCCATCAGGTGCTCCAAAAGGCATTGTGACTCACATTGCCTGAAAGCCTTTCACAGAGCACATTTGTTATGCCACACTTTTATGTCTTCACTGCAGTCCTGATGTGTGGTTGCAGCAAATGTAGGCACACTCAAGCTAACTTTGATCTAGCTAGATGAGAGCTAGCTTGAGTAACAATAATATGTTAGCTGTTGCAGCATGGTTGGCAGTACAGTCTATCCTCCTGAGTACAATCCCACCCCAAACCCTGGGTACATCTCGACCATGTCATAGCCACTGCTGCTGTGACTACATTGTTGTTACTCAAGCTAGCTTTTGTATAGCTAGATCAAAACTAGTCCAGGTATACCTACAGGAGCCACAAACACACCTTCCAACTGTGGCACACCCTTACAAGATGCAGTGTACACCCCACTCTGAGGGTATGGCTGCATTTGGAATTTCAAAGCGCTGCCGCGGCAGCGCTTTGAAGTGTGAGTGTAGTAGGAGCGGCAGCGCTGGGAGAGAGCTCTCCCAGCTCTGCACGTAAACCACATCCTCTACGGGTGTAATGTGCAGCGCTGGGAGCCGCGGTCCCAGCGCTGCCACCCTGATCACACTGAGGCTTTACAGCGCTGTATCTTGCAGTGCTCAGGGGGGTGTTTTTTCACCCCCCTGAGCGCAAAAGTTGCAGCGCTGTAAAGTGCCAGTGTAGCCATGCCCTTTGTCTGTCTAGCTCTGCAGTGTGGCATGGAAGGGTGGGCTGAGGTCGTAACTCTGACTCCTCCAATGCAGCCTGTGGAATGGCTGGCCAAGAGTAAATACTTGTGCTTGGGATTTGAGGGGAAAGTTTCCCCTAATTACATACCTTTGCAGGATATGTGCGCACTCTGGTTTATATTTTACAAACATGTTAACAAAAGAGACTGAGGATCTCAATAGAAGTCTTCTTTTCTTTAAATATTCTGACTTTAAATATTTAATGTCCCTAGCATGTTGCATGTGTGTTTAAGACCAATAGGGAAGCTGTCTTTGGGGATTAGGGAGAGTATATTGCTCTCTAAATATTCATTTTAAAAGGACCAGTTTCAGAGATGGCTGAACTGCTGGAGGGGGGCGGGGGTTCAGATGGCTGGAATTGTGGTGACTTGTTTTTAACCTATTAAATAATTATCAGTTAAGTAGCAGCAGTGGCTGTACTGCTAACTTGGCTTCACATTCACACTCTGACTTTCAATCAGTTTTGACTGTAGATTCATTGACTAAGGTCTTGGCTACACTTGCGAGTTACAGTGCAATAAAGCAGCCCCGGGCGCCCTCTCTCACTCCTCGTCCACACTGGCAAGGCACATAGAGCCCTCTGACTCCGCAGCTACAGCGCTGCTGGTACTCCACCTCGGCAAGTGGAATAATGTTTGCTGCACCCCCGCTGGAGTGCCACAGCGCCAGTGTGAATGAGGTGTTGCGTTACTGCGCTGTGATCAGCCTCTGGAAACATCCCATAATCCCCTTCATTCAAGTGGCCACTCTTGTCATTGTTGTGAAATCAGCTTCAGAAATGCGGAAATGCCCTGTCAAAGCTCTGTTTTGGAGAAGCTGGCTGCTTATCAGGTCTGAGAAAAAGCAAATATTTACTGTTTGCTCTGAGTGAGAGAGAGAGAGGCCAGGGGAAGAGGGAGTCTGAACTTACAAGGCAGCATGCTGACACACTCAGCACCCCAAAAACCCACTCTCTCTCCCACCACATAAATACAGCACACTCCCTGTCGCACTCCACTCCACCCTATTTGAAAAACATGTTGCAGTCACTTGCGTGCTGAGATAGCTGCCCATAATGCACCACTCCGAATGCCACTGCAAGTGCCGCAAATGTGGCCACGCCAGTGCACTTGAAGCTGTCAATGTGGACAGACTGCAGTACAAAGGCAGCTTTAACTCACAGTGCTCTACATCTGCAAGTGTAGCCATGCCCTAAGTTGTCTGGGAAGGCTTGCTCTACTCTGGTCTGCATTATGCTTGGCTCTGGCAATTTTTACCCTCTGCTCCTGATTTCTTAGAGCAACAAAATGTCCTCCTAATTTCTTTTGATTAGAGATTAAACTACAAAAGGATGCCATATGCAAAGAAAAGGTGAGGTGTGTCTAACAGAAATGCTTCTTATCTCAGCGTGTGTTTTCTCATGTGATCCAATAAGTACTCTCCATTTAATTAAAAAGTTGTTTCATGAGGACTGGAAAGCTCAGGGCTTGCTAATGGGATCTTTGATCTCTGTGTTGCTAGTTCAAATGTAGTCCAGTGTGTTGGTAACCAGAAGTCATTACCATCTGATGATTGTTCAGTGGCTTGTGTACATGAAATGAGTTGGCTGGTCTCTGGATAAATTTCTACACCACAGAAGATGCCACAGCACCTGTCACTATTTGGCATGTTTATTCTCTGTCTCATCCAAGAAATTATGGGTCAAAATTTTCAGAATGACTAGTAATTTTGGGTGCTTCAGTTTTTGGTTGCTGTAGTTTTGGGGTGCTCAATTTGAGACATTGTAAGGGTCCTGATTTTCTGAGTGTGGGTGCTCAGCACTTTCTGAAACACAGGCTGGGTACCCAAACATCTCTGGTCACTTTTGAAAGCCTTGGGCTAAAGAAACTAAATTACCTGTAGGGCATGGCCTTCTCAGAGCAAGGTTAAAGGACATTTCCTGAGCACTAAGCTCACTTTTGCAAAGGGTAAGAGGAAGGAAGAGAAGTCACTGAGACAACATCCAGTTGTCTTGATCGCAAGAAGTCAGTACATCCCATGCAATTTAATGAGAGTTGCAGATTCTCTGTGCCACTCAGGATCAAGCCCCAGTGTTCAGATCACAGAATACGGTGCTCTCTGCAATATGGTATAACTTTAAAATTAGCTGCTCATAAGCCAATTAAGTATATGTTTTAATAGATGCATCTCATTCTTCTGGCATGTCTCTCCCTTTGCTGACTATCTTCTCTACTTTACAAGCACGACTCCAGGCAGACTAATAATAAGCTAGTCATTTATGCACTAGAAAAGGAGAAGTTTCATAAACTGGAAACATATTCATGCTATGTTTCACAGATGAATTTAGTAGCAGTCTTGCATCCAATACATGCAACAAGCATGGATTCTTAGGGCCTACCAGGAGCCAGTCCTTAAAAACCAATTTAAAAAACATAGACGAGCTCTTTAATGAAGGAAGGAGAGTAGAGAGCAGAATAAGATTTTACACTCTTAGTTTTACCTCTAATTTCAGGGAAGGTTGATTACAAACTACAGTCTGAAAAATATAAATTCTTTCCCAAGGCAATGGGTAGAAAGCTGGTCCCTCCTCCCCTGCACTGCTTGCTGCTGTCCTATGCATTTCCACCTCCATTTTCATCATTGGCTTCCCTTACTTACCTTCCTTGGGAGAAAGCCAAGATTTTAGTTGAACTCTAACTTCTCTGCATGGCACACCAGTCAGGGAAATGATACAGGCACAGTTATTGTGGTGATGGAGAAAAGCTGAATGCAGTGTTATAAATACCATTATATATGTGGTGGGCACACTTATACACTGTATACATATAGGGCAGGTGCACCTAAAAATTGTCAAGTTATTTTGCTTTTCAGATTACATAATGTGTTCTTCTATATTTTGTGTATGTGATCCCATTAGCTAACCTGAAAAAGAAAATAACAAGGGTTCAGTGGGGAGGAGAGAGAAAGTAGATGGTCTAAGAGAGAGAAACAGATTTTCCTGCCAAACTATGGGCTGCACAACTTCAAGGACTTAGGGACTAGAACCCAGGTCAGAGAAGCCTAGGGTGGCTGAGATTCCTACAGTGCCACCAAGAAAGAATGCAAAGGTACAGCCAGGGGGCATCATGGAGAGTATGCACTGCAGGAAGTACCGCCCATGAGATCAAGAATGATAGTACCCTGCAGCCCTGTGATTGGCCAAGTGCCCCTACTTAACCCCTGTGGTTGTCCCAGGAAGCTTTCTGGGTATCTACACAGACCTTGGCCTGCTGCAGTGCCAGATTTTGCATTATCTCCTCATCTCTGACTCCTTCCCCTTGATTCTAACCCAGTACTCCCTCTGATATCTGGTCTTTGACCCCAGCCTGACTCTGATCCTGACTCATGTTTATGGGACCTGACCCAGCGATTCCTCCAACTCCTGCCTGGTGACTCCTGTTCCTGGTGGACAGACCTCAGCCCAGCTGTGACTACTAGGCCAGGCCACCTCCACCCCACTTGCTTACAACAGGAGAGTAAGGAGGAGTATGAACCCCTCTTATATCCCTCTGCATGCTAAGAGGATCTTGACTTCAGGCACATGGGGTAAGAGGGTTTATGTGCCTGCTTATGCCATTCCCAGAATAGGTTGGCAAAGAGGGGTGGGAAATGGACAGTCCTGGCTATTTGTTGACCAAAGTTGCTGAGCCAACAGTTTTTCTAGACTGGAAGTAAGTTGTTAGCACCCATGCTCAAAGAGAAAGCAGGATTAGAATTGATAGGCTTTTGAGTCTTCTCTACTGGGCTTTATGGGTCCCTGCAGAGTGAGCTGCCAGGCATAGAGTTTTAATCTCCAGCTGCTTTGGAAAAGAGAGTCTGGTTGCTCTCAAAAAGAACCTTAGGTTAGTGGGGTTAGAGTGCCTCAACAATAACAGATGGAAGAGAGGATGGCCAGTCCCCTTCAGATACTAAAGGGAGTAGGGTGTCATTGGAAGGCCTTGAAGATAGCAGTGCTGAATAAGGGCCCCTGATGTTTGGTCAGGCAGTGGGAGTGGGGGTAAGAAAGGGAGCGTGTTTGGGATTAGATACACCTCTGGAGGTTTGAATTGTGATCTTGAACGTTCAAATGAACATTAAGAAGTCAGTTCATGGACAGCCTCTCTCCTTCTCTGCTGCTGGAATTATTTTGTGAATACCATAGTTACATGAACCCTACAATATGCTGAGATCCCCAGTTTTTGCCACTGTGACTATTAGAGATTATCCTTGTAAAGAGTATAAAGGAGAGATGTTAACATGAATGTCCTGGCAAAATATCAGTATCTTAAACTTCCATGCTTCTCTTCTTAGTCACAATATCCTCCTTCACCTCCTGAGCGGAACCTGATGTTAGAGTTTATTACTTTATTAGATATAGTGACTAATGTGTCCCATCCCAAATGTGGCTGTGTTATAGAGCTTGGTAAAGTTAAGTGTAATCTAATTTGTAAAAGTGTGTTGAAACTTGTGAAAGTCATTTCACAAACAATAGTAAGAATATGTGGTGCAAATCCAGATTGACTTCAGTAGAGTTGCTTCAAATTGACCCTGATGTAATTAGGAGTAGAATCTGCCTGATTCCCTCCACATCAATAGCAAAATGCCAAATAAAATAATTGAGTAAGAAGCAGTTGGATTGCACCATATCTGTTGAATCTCTTTGATTGTGAAAATTATTGTATACGTTTATATGGAGTAGAATAAACACAGGCTTATCTGCTGTGTAAACAGGGATGTTACTACCCATCATTTGGTAGTTATATTTAGATTTACAGGACAGACAAACTACGAAGTCATGAAACTGCTATGCATTAATGTTTTAATAGACAACACTCTACAATAAATAGCAGATCATTACTGAAGTATTCAATAGTCTTTTCAGTATCTGTAACTTTGATTAAATCTTTTGATGGCAAGCATACATAGTTATAATGGAAAACTGTTCTGGGTGACTTGCAGTCTTTGTGCACAGATATGCAAAGGTGGGCAGAAAGCTAAACACCTAAGGACCACCTGAAGGTTGTGTAGGTAAGATGGGAGGACATTTGTTGTCCTCTGGAAAAATATAAGATCCTAGCCCATGCATGTTTTCAAATGGAAAAGCCTTATTCAAAAATTGATTCCTACTTCTCCTCCTCTATCAATCATAGAAATGCAGGGCTGTAAGTGATCTCGAGAGGTCATCTAGTCCATCCTCTGGCGCTGAGCCAGGACCAAATATAACTACACCAGGGGTCAGTAACCTTTCAGGAGTGCTGTGCCGAGTCTTCATTTATTCATCTAATTTAAGGTTTCGCGCGCCAGTAATACATTTTAATGTTTTAGAAGGTCTCTTTTTAAGTCTATAATATATAACTAAACTATTGTTGTATGTAAAGTAAATAAGGTTTTTACAATGTTTAAGAAGCTTCATTTAAAATTAAATTAAAATGCAGAGCCCCCTCGGACTGGTGGCCAGGACCCAGGCAGTGTGAATGCCACTGAAAATTGGTTCGCGTGCTGCCTTCGGCACGCGTGCCATAGGCTGCCTACCCCTGAACTACACTGTCTCTGGCAAATGTTTGTCTAACCTGTTTTTGAAAACATCCAAACCTCCACAGAAGCCTATACTAGAGCTTAACTCTGCTTACAGTTAGAAAGTTTTTCCTAATATCTAACTGAAATCTCTCTTGCTGCAAATTAAGCTAATTTCTTCTTGTCCTACCTTCAGTGGTCCTGAAGAACAATTCATCACCATACTCTTTATGACAGCCCTTAACATATATGAAGACTGTTGTCAGATCCACTCTCTCGGTCTTCTTCTCTGAAAACTATGCATGCCCGTTTTTTAACCTTTCCTCATAGGTCAGGTTTTCTCAACTTTTTACCATTTTTGTTGCTCTCCCATGGACGATCTCCAGTTTGTCCACGTCCTTATTAAGTGTGGTGCCCAGAATTGAACACAATACTCCAGCTGAAGCCTCACCAGTGTCAAGTAGAGTGGGACACAGATCCTCCCGTGTCTTACATATGAAACTCCTGGTAATTCCCCCCAAAATATTAGCCATTTTTCAACTGCATCATGTTGTTGGTTCATATTCAATTTGTGATCCACTATAAATCCCCCAGATCCTTTTCAGCAGTACTACTGCCTTGCCAGTTATTCCCCATTTTGTTGTTTGGAATTTGAATCTTTTCTTAAGTGTAGTACTTTTCACTTGCCTTTACTCAATCTCATCTTGATGATTTCAGACCAGTTCTCCAGTTTTCAATGTCATTTTGAATTCTAATCCTATCCTCCAAAGTGTTTGCAACCACTCCCATCTTGGTGTCATCTGCAAATTTTCTTCACTCCTTTATCTAAGTCATTAATGAAAATATTGAATAGTAGTGAACCCAAGACAGACCCCTGCAGGATCCCACTAGATATTTCCTCCCAGTTTGACAGCAAACCGCTGATAAATACTTTTCACTATTGTATTTCAATCAGTTTTGCACCACATTTTCCTAGTTTGCATATGAGAATGTCATGGGGGTGTGCAAGTCAAAAACCTTTACTAAGATCAAGATATATCAAATCTATAGCTTCCCCTCCCCTGCAGCCAGTAGGCCAGTAACCCTATCAAAGAAAGAAATTGGATTGGTTTGGCATGACTTGTTCTTGACAAATCCATATTGACTATTCCTTATAGCCCTATTATCCTCTAGGTGCATACAAATTGATTGTTTAGTAATTTTTCCAGTATCTTCCCTGGTGTGAAAGTGAAGCTGACTGGTCTATAATTTCCTCAGCTCTTCTTTGATTCCCTTTTTAAAGATAGATACTATGGGTTTTTTTTCTTCTCCAGTCACCCTGGCACTTCAGTCATGAGGCATATTATAACCAAGTGGCGGATGATGTCTAATTTGGCTTAGCCAGGGGCAACCTGAAACCAACATTCCGCACCATTTGCGGTCAAGAGGCAGTCACTATAAACGGCATCCTGAACGACAGCCAAGGCCATCCATGTAAATCGGATGATGACATTCTCTCATGCTGGGTGGAACATTGGTTCAGGACACTGTGATATTCTCCAGCTGCCACTTGTTCAGAGCTGGATGATCTGGCAGTCACTGCAGTTCCAGATTCAGACATTTGTACTGATGCACCAACATTGAATGAAGTGAAGTGTGCCATCTCTAAACTGAAAAATGGATGTGCAGCTGGTGCTGATGGCGTCCCCTCAGAGCTGCTAAAATGCGCTATTGATCCTGTAGCACAATCACTTCTGGTCATCTTTCATCTGGTGTGGAGAACAGGAACCCTGCCAACTGCCTGGAAAGATGGTATTATGATCTCACTCTCTATAAAGGCAAGGGACCACACACTGAATGTAAAAACTACAGGCTGATCACCTTGCTCTCTGTTCCAGGGAAGGTATTTGTGCATGTTTTGCTGGCACGCCTGCAATGCTACATCGGAAGCATTGTCCCCAACAGTCAGGCTTTACAAGGAACAGGTCCACATTAGATGCCATTTTGGCTCTTTGCTTTTTGTCAGAGATACGTTGTGAGTTCAGGAAGCCCCTGCACATAGCGTATGTTGATCTTAAGGTTGCATTTGATTCACTAGAGCGTGTCGCATTATGGAAGGCCTTAAAGGGCATAGGTGTCCCTAACACTCTGCTGGACTTGATTAGAGAGCTGCATAATGGAACTACTGCCTGTGTTCGTCTGGGGAACTGGATGTCAGTGCCTTAAATGAGTATCTGGTGTTAGGCAGGGTTGTTTTGGCCCCTGCACGTTTTTGTCGGGCAATGGGTTTCATAATGCAGCATTCCATCTGGTCCATGGGCATTGAGATCGGTGATGTCTCACTCAGACCTTGACTATGCTGCTGCTGATGTTCTTTTACTACAGAGCTGCGACAGGTTTCGTGAGGCATTCCAGCATATGGAGGAGGAATCAGCAAGATTGGTCTCCATGTTTCATGGTCAAAGACAAAACTGCAAAATTTAGGACAAGGTCTACCTGTGACTCCAATCTCTTTGAACAATGAAATTGTCAAATTAGTTTCCAGCTTTTGCTATCTGGGTTCTATACTTTCCAGCTCCTCCAATTCTCTCACATGGAGGTTCTCTGTCGGATTAGCATCGCAGCATCTGCCATGGGCCGTTTACAACAGATATGGAATAATCATCTTCATAGTATGACAACCAAGTTCTGGATTTATTTGAGCTGTATCCTTCCCATACTGTTGTACAGCTGCAAAAAATGGACACTACGCTACTCAGACTGGACAAAGCTGGAGGCTTTCCTCACAAAATACCAACATTGTATATTGGGCATAAAATGGAATGACCTCATTAGTAATGTAGATGTTTATGGTCACTTGGGTGTACAGATTAATGGGGCCATTGTCCACAGGCAGCACCTTATGTTTTTCTGACATGTTGCAAGGATGCCACAAGACATTCCCGCAAACACTATTCCCCTGGTGTCATGTAACATTTGGGATAAAATTCCACCAACGAAAGGATGGAGGCAGCCCAGAGACAGACCCCCTATTACATGGTTTCATCATGTCTGTTCGGATGTCGGACTCTCAGACTGTCAAGCCTTTGCAGTTGCACAGGAATGGACCGAATGGTGAATGATCGCTATGGCTATCTGTCTGGCTAAGCCTTGAAGAAATAGTAGTAGTCTTCTGGGATGTCACCCATCACCATGAGTTCTGAAAGATACGATGATGGTTCCAACATTGTTTCAGCTAATTCCTTAGATACCCTAAGATGCATTTCATCAGGTCTTGCCGATATTAATTGTGTTAAGTATCTGGTCACCATTAACATTTTTAATGCATATTTTACTTCAAGAAGGCGGAGGTGTTTAGTGAAGACTGATGTTGTCCATTATTAGCTCTCCTTCCCCGCTAAGTAGAAGACCTACGCTTTCCTTCATCTTTCTCTTATTCCTAAAGTATTTATAGAACCTCATCTTATTTGCATTTTGTTTCTTACTAGATGTAATTCATTTTGTGCCTTAGCCTTTCTGATTTTGTCCCTACACGCGTGTGCTATTCTTTTGTACTCATCCTTAGCAATCTGTCCATTCCTCCAGTTTTTGTAGGATTGTAATTTTCAGGTCACTGAAGAGCTGTGGATGGGGCTCTTACTATTCTTCCTATCTTTTCATCACATTGGAATAGTTTGCTATTGTGCCTTTAATATTGTCCGTTGGAGAAACTGCCAGCACTTTCTGAACTCCTTTTTCCCTTATATTTTCTTCCTATGGACTTTACCTATTAGCTCTCTGAGTTTGTTAAAGTCTGCTTTTTTGAAGTCTATTATCCTTATTCTGCTCTCACTCCGTCTGTTCCTTAGAATCTTAAAATCATCATTTTATGATGATTTTCACCCAAATGCTTTCCACCTTCAGATTCCCTACCAATTCCTCCCTGGTAGTCAAAATCAAGTCTGAAATGGCTGTCCATCTAGTTACTTCCTCCACCTTTTGAAACCAAAAATTGTCCCCCAAACATTCCAAGAACTTATTGGATATATTGTACACCTCTACCCCGATATAACGCGACCTGATATAACACGAATTTGGATATAACGCTGTAAAGCAGTGCTCTGGGGGGGTGGGGCTGCGCACTCCAGTGGATCAAAGCAAGTTCGATATAATGCGGTTTCACCTATAATGCAGTAAGATTTTTTTTTGGCTCCTGAGGACAGTGTTATATCGAGGTAGAGAAGTATTTTGCTATATTACTTTTCAATGCAGGATATATATGCTTGATCTTAGGATATGTCTACATTAGGAGCACTTTACTAGTAAAGAAATATTTGCATACTATACCAGCAAAGCTCTCCTAGTGTGGAAGCAGCAATACCAGCACGAATACATTTGTACCAGTATTTTAAAACCATGCCCTACGAATGAAATAAGCTATTCCAAAGAAGCCCAGCTTTACCAATATAATTGTGTTTGTGCTAGAGACTTCTGCCAGCACAGCTATGGCATTCAGAGGTCACAACTCTTCACACCGCTCGCTGACATATCAATGCCGGCAAAAGTTTGTAGTATGGACATAACCTTAGTCAAAAGGCCACAAAAATATGTAAAAAATGAAAGTACAAATTCAGTGACAAAATTCTGTTCTTTTAAAGATCTATGGGCCAAATTAATACCTGTGTAACTCAATAGTGAATTTTGCCCTATGAGCCCAACTTGAAAATGTCAGGTCATATGTATCTCTCAGTCTAGATATGCATATGCAGTCTGAGGGTCAGTATTAAGGTTGTCTGGCTGATCTCTCTGCAGAACTTGGAAACGGCCAGTATGCACCCATACACCAGAAGTGGCGCTTTTTTAAAACTACTGTGATGTTTTTTAGAATTTCAGGTTTGGGGGGACTTGCTTTTTTTTTTTTTTTTTAAAAAAAGGCCCAAGTTGTTAAGGGAAACTGGGACTGCGCGTTAAGGTTGGGGATGCCTGGAACTGCCTGAGAAAGGAGACAGGGACTGGGAGCCGTGGGGACGAGGGGCAACTGAGATCAGATGATGGTCTCAGGGAGGAGACAGTGACTGGCAGAAGAAGGGAGTGGAGGATAAGGCTAGACAGATCTGACATTGAGCTGGGGTGTGGGCTGAGAACTGGAACTGGCAGGGCAAAGAGTCAGAACAAAAAGCAAGAGATGCAGTTTGGGAAGACTGAGATTAGATGAGGAGTCTGGTACTTAAAGCCAGTGAGGATGGGAAACATGGGGAAGAAAAAGATGACTGGAAGTCACCGTGGTGTATGAGGATGGGGACCCATGAGAGAGGAAACTGGGACAGTCTGGGCACGATGTCTGGGGACCACATGAGGGAAACTGTGAATAACTGGACAGGAAGATGGTGAGCCACTGGAAGAAGACTGAGTGATTGGGGTGGATGGTGGAGGAGATTAGAACAAGAGCAGGTTGGGGACTTTTCAACAATTTGTTGGAAAATGACAGTTTGTTGAAACTGCAACTTATTGTGGGAACATACCAGTTTCAGTGAAACATCTGGCCACAGATCAAGAGAGAGACCAATCCCAGAACTGATCAAGTGGCAGAGGTCTGGATTTAGAAGTTCCAGTCCTGTTGATGAACTGTCTCGGTGTCGATACGATACCATGTGATGGAATCTGTTTTTTCAGTTTGCTTTTTTTTAAAAACCTAAGAAATTACACACACAACCTACGTTATTCTGGTTGCAAAGTCAAGCATTCAAAATGTTGAAATGTCAGAACTAAGATTGCGTGTGCAACCTTAATTTGATATCCTTGTGTAAGTGCATTGTGATAAACTCTTTAATTATATGACCACATACTATTTTTCCATAGGATCTTGGGGCCACACATTAAAAAATGAGGAAAAAACAAAATATTGAATAGCGGCCCATTAAGTGAGCACTGTCCATCCCGTGCACTGAATAAGGCAGCAATTCTGTAGAAAAAATAGTATGTGATCACATAATTAAAGAGTACCAATGCATACACAGAGGTTACATAGGCATCCTTAATTCTGGCATTTCCTAACTTTGAGTGTTTGACTTTGCAACTTTAATAATTTTTCATTAAGTTTTTGTGCATTTATAGGTATAAATACACACGTGCGTGCTCACACACACACATGAGAGAGGATAGTGTGTTACTTTCTTCCTAATAACCCTTTAGATCAGGTTTAGGCAACCTGTGACACGTGAGCCAAAGGCGGCACGCAAGCTAATTTTCAGTGGCACTTAGACTGCCTGGGTCCTGACCACCAGTCTGGGGGGCTCTCCATTTTAATTTAATTTTAAATGAAGCTTCTTAAACATTTTTAAAAACCTTATTTACTTTACATACAACAATAGTTTAGTTATATATTATAGACTTATAGAAAGAGACCTTCTAACAACGTTAAAATGTATTACTGGCACGCAAAACCTTAAATTAGAGTGAATAAATGAAGACTCAGCGCACCATTTCTGAAAGGTTGCCGACCCCTGCTTTAGATTATTACAACTGAAATAATAGTAAAAAATCAAATGTCCTTTTGCCATTTATACTGCTTGTTTACTTTCTGTGCTGCTTGTTTACTTTCAGTCCAGACTATGAAGCTAGACCGGTGAGTTTAATTTTCATGGATTAGCCCAAAGCTGCTTCAATATTTTGCTGACAGACCTGCAGAGGCATGTTGAAATGATATTTTAAAACAACAACTAGTTTTCATTGTAAAACAAAAAAAAATCTAAAATTGTATGTGGGGGGAATTCTGTTCTTGTTAAATCCTGTAAATCTCCAGTCTCGATCTATTTATAAATATAAAAAAGCACAATAAAGCTTAATTTTTTTGTAACCTAAATCTTAGTTCTGTATCCAGTTAAGTATTTGTTGACACTTCTGTCTGCCTTTGTAGGCATTTATAAAGCACTCAGCAGCATAGTATCCTACACTTCTTACAGTCTTGAGGCTCTAGGAATCAATGTATTGATTATACTGGTCTGGAAGTGTAGCTGTCTACATTTCTGACAAATATTTTATCCTTCATTTCATGGCTCAGATTTGCAATATTATGTGGGAGAACATAGCAGAATGTAAATTGTTTATACAAAATGAGAGCTAGGCTTACAGCACTGCATGGCATACGATAAACTTCTCATAATTGGCATGCCTCTGCCAGAAAGGTGGCATGTGAGATGCCTCTCTCTTCACTAAAAGGAGCATCATCTGCTATAAAATACTCCAACCTCTACAATAAAGTATTTCCATCCTATTTACCTAACAAATATGTATGAGATCTCCAGATCATACATTAAAATTAAGACTATTTTATCTGTTACAAATGAAAACTAAAGATATGCATTAGTTGTAATCATTGATTCCTAGATCTAAAAGTCTCCAGGGAATGTCACAAATTTACATGAAGTCCCAGGAGTGCTAGGTTTTTTATTTGGATCAGATTTAGCTGAATGATGTAGCTCGAGACACATTTCCTTTCTGGATACCCATATGAAGAGAATCAAGAACAGTTCTTACTTCCAAAGCAAATTGCAATATGCTTACTTAGCTTAAAATCCTGTTTCAGATGTCAATGTAAAGTCTGAAAGGAGATACAACTACATTAAGGGATGTTATAAACAGGAAAGTGGGTCAATTATTTTCAGTAGTCAGTCAGGAAAGAATAAAACATTATGCATTTAAAGCAGCAGTGTGGACATTTAGCGGAAGTACTAGGGGAAATCTTATAACTATATAAGAATACTCCAAGTAACAGTACAAGCTACCAAGGAAAGATTGTTGGAGTCTCCTGTGCTACAAAATGCTCTGAAAGAGTAGATTTGACACCCATGGTTTATTTATTACCTTTACCAGTAGCACTGTCTATATGCAAACCCAGTACAAATATATGGAAAGGCAGAGTCCTTACCATGCAGTACACACTACCTGAAAAGATAATGAAGAAATAGGTGAAAAGTAGGAGAAAGGAGTATATCATACAAGTAAGGTGGTCAAGGTGATAGGAGGATTAGGAATAATTTAGGGATGACTGAAATCAGTCCTGACACAATGCTTGAAGATTCACTAGAGGACTCAGGGCTTATCGGTCTGGCGAGTTACTGCACAATAAGCCTGACTGTGCATCTGCAGCATACGAGCTTGCCATGTAGTAACTCACCATGTGGACAAGCCCTCGCTAAGGAACTCCTCTCACCTAAATGGTTTACAAGGCTAGAAGAAGCTAGAATTCTAGTAATGCAAAGGATAGGTTTATAAAATCATGACTGGTGTGGAGAAAGTAAATAAGGAAGTGTTATTTACTCCTTCTCATAACACAAGAACTAGGGGTCACCAAATGAAATTAATAGGCAACAGATTTAAAACAAAGATTTTTTTTTTTTTTTCACACAACACACGGTCATCCTGTGGAACTCTTTGCCGGGGATCTTGTGAAGGCCAAGACTATAACAGGGTTAAAAAAAGAACTAGGTAAATTCATAGAGTATAGGTCCATCAATGGCTATTAGCCAGGATGGACAGGGATGGTGTCCCTAGCCTCTGTTTGCCAGAAGATGGGAATGAGCAACAGGATGAATTGCTTGATGATTAGCTGTTCTGTTCATTCCCTCTATGGCACCTGGCACTGGCCCCTGTCAGAAGACAGGATACTGGGCGAGATGGACCCTTTATCTGACCCAGTAGGGCCATTCTTGTGTTAAGTTTTTGATTCAGATAGGGTTTCTGACCTAAATCATGTTTTTAAGAAGTAGAATTTCATTGTGGAACTAATGTTTCTAAGGATGTTCGATGTTTATCCTAATCAAAACAATCCTGAAATACAGATAAATAGAAGGAGAATCAGCACCACTAAATGCTCTGTCTGTGGCCCCAAACAGCCCAGAAATTCAAGAGCAGGGATGGTTGTTACTGTTTGTATTGAACAAGTTGTCACTTGGTTAACAAGATTGGTCTATTACTCATTCCGTCAGAAAGGTTCTGCTTGACCTCAAACTGACCTTCATATATATAAGCTGAAAGAAACCGTTTTGTAACAGAGAGCAATACAGAATCTCATGCAAAAACAGAGTGGTAAGAGCCGTGTTTGCTGAAGCAAGCTGACCTCTAGATTTTTACTGCAGTATGTATGCCTTTCAGTGGATTGTGACACTAAACATATCTCCTTAAAATTTAGAAACATAGACACATTTCACACTGCAGCTCTTAGCAAATTAGTTTTAAGGAATCAAACCATTAGCAGTTGGATTTTTCTGAAACTGTTCAATAAGGTTTCTCATTCTTCGTCTGGCTGGGGAGAAACTAGAATTTTGTCGTCATAACATTTCACATCTTCGAGCATTGACTGTTCCCAAAGACAAGTGGTAACTGAGTAATAACATTTTCTGCTTGACTTGATGCCTGTATAGAACACTTTTCACTCTCCAGTAACCTGTTGAACCAGGAGAGATGGGAAAGGGAGGTACTGATTTCCATACTATCTATGCAAGTTTGGCTCACAACCCTTTTGTAGTTTGATAGGATGATGAGGGGATTTGTAATCTTCATTCAAATAATTTTTTCCCCCAAATAACTATGTAAAAATTAAAGCAGCAGCTTCATATTCATTGTATGTTGCCTGACATTAAAAAATAATTAACTCTTGTAAAATAGACCAATTTGGGACTAAAATGGTCATTTGTTTATAAAACACCCCCTCCCTCCTCAACAGGGCACTCTGAGCACTACACAAACAATGACAGACAATATTAAAACATCATCAAATATGCACCATAAAGATAAACAAAATATTAAAAAACCAAACACAGTGGCATCATTAAAAAGTTTGGAAGGGATGTGGTACAGATGGGTATGAATGCAGTGCAGAAGCCAGGGCTTTCTACCAGGTCCAAAATATAGTCATTCCATTTTTTTTTTAATTATTTGAACACACACAGCAATTTGATTATCAAAGTGTGTAGGGTTTTCTGGTTTATTTTTTAAACTTAAAAGTACCTCTCTAGAATTCCAGAGTACCCAGACACTTCTGCACAAAAATGCCTATGTGAGTTCTTCAGTGTCTCTCAATTGTGGAAACTTTTTTATTACTCTCCCAGTGACCATTGTTTCTATTTTGTTATCGTCTTTCATGTTTTAGTTTTCATTTATTTTCAAATGCATTGAATGCCCCGATTGACAATTTGGAAGAGTGAAGTCCTCTGATCTACAGAACAGACATAGCATAGGCATCAGAAATACCAGCTTCCACACTGCCTCTGCCAATGTGCACCTGGCCTGACCTGAAAGGAATCCCCTTTGAATTAGATGACAGCTCAGTCTCCAGGCCCTGTCAGCCCTTGTCATCCATATCTAGAGTGCCAAATAGACAAGACTGTTGCTGAGATTTTTCAAAGGAGCCTGAAGGAGTTAGGCTTTGAAGTAGGACTGAAGTCCAGTGCAAGTTGCACACCAAAACTCCCAGTGATAGTGTCTGTTTAGAAGTAGTAGAGTTTAGTTTTCTGTGAAGTAGATGCTTGACCTGAAGGGACTGGATTGAGCCTATCAACTCATTTCAATGTGTCCCCTGAACACATGATGGTAATGATGCTAATGACTTCAGACAGAGTTGAGCAAATTCTCGGAGGTGAAAAGCTGTATAGCCCATGTCATAAATAGATAGCTAAGGGTTAATGTTTCTTTTACCTGTAAAGGGTTAACAAAGGGAACCAAACACCTGACAAGAGGACCAATCCAGTAAATAGTTTTTCCAAAGCTTAAGGGAGGGAATTTGTGGGGTTTCTTCGCCTCTAGGTCTTTGTCGTCTGTGTCTATCAGCTAATGATGAGGGTCTATTTGAACAGTCCTTCTAATCTTCTGTTTCCCAGTTGTACAGTACAAGGTAGCAAAAGTATGAGTCTTTAAATTGTTTTGCTGTATTGCATCTGTGTTCTGGCTGGTGGAGTCTTTATGTGTATTGGCTATACAGTACTTTAATTGTATTGTTTGGGTAAGGCTGTTTATCCCTTTCTATGTTTATTCATTTTCTATAGTTGAAACCCTGTATCTACCATCTAGGTTACAGAGAACTGGTATTCATATTCTTTCTTCTTTTTTTTAATTAAAAGTTTGCTTTTAAGACCTGTTGATTTTTTGTTTCTAATTGACCCACCAGAATTGTGGGAGAAAGGAAAGACGGGGGGGGGGGGGGAGAGGAAGACCTACTCTGTGTTTAACTTCCTAGTGTCCAGGCGGAAGAAGCTAAGGGGAAGAGAGAGAGAAACTTTCTGTTTCCTTTCTTGGTTGTCTCTCTGTGAGGAGAAGACATGCTTCTTGGTATTGTGATATAAAGAGATTCATCGTAACTCTCAGGTTAGCCCAGAGAGGAAATCTGGGGGAGAGAGGTGGGGGAATGGTATTTCCCTTTGTTGTAGACTCAGGGCTGAGTCTTGGGGGGTTCCCCAGGGAAGTTTTGGGGACCCATATGTTGTACCAGGCCTGATTCCTGGTTGGTTGCAGCCTATCAGATCTAAGCTGGAAATTAAGCTTAGAGGGGTTCATGCTAGCTTCTCAGGTTATGAACGCTAAGGTTCAAATCTGAGTAGGAAAGCTATGACAGCCCATTACTAATTTGCTGAGTAGAGCTTGTCAAATATTACAATTACTTTTTGCAGGATATTTCAAGAGATTTTTTTTAATTCCCTGTAAGAATTTTTCAGTCTTTGAATGTGTAAACTGAATTCCTTTACAGATTTTTTTTTCAATTTCTGGTTTATTAATGAAAAACTGGAAACTTTTCTGCTAAAATTGTTGGTTTTGATCAAAAAGTCATATTTCACCAGAACATCTTTTGATAAAGACTTTCTGACCAGCTCTACTCTTGAGCCATGAAGTTTGTCCTTAATAGACCTGGTTGAAAATTTTCCAGTGGAACATTTTTCCATTGGAAAATGATGTTTCATCAAAATCTAAACTTTCCAAGGGAACCTGTTAATTTCCATGAAATTTCATTTTGGAAAAAAAAAATGAAAAAAAGCATTTTGGTTTTTCATTTTGAAATGAATGTTTCCACATTCTATATTGTATTATACATAAATTATAATATATAATAAAACATCAAAATCAAAATGAATCAAAAGTTATTTTCTCAAAAATATTCCAATTGAAATGTCTAAAGTTTGTCTCAATACTGATTCAGAACAAAAACAAATTTTGAAATGTTGGAATTCCCCATGCAATGGAAATTCTGAGTTTCAGCCTGTTCTGAAAAAGAGCTGCAGAAAGCTCAGAATTTGCTTCATACACTAATATAGAACTACGGGACTGAATTGTTAATTATAGCTTAACTGAAAAGAGTTACGTGGAGATCAGTGTAATGCTTTTTCATTGTAAGGTATAGTAAAAATCTATGCAATTTAATTTATCAGTCATGTGTTTGGCACTTATTACTGTAAAGCAGATTGATCTTCCTCTCCCATTTCTTTAGCATTTTGTATTGCTGAGAGTCATGAGAATTGTAATGTATCAGAAGCAGCTCAATAATGCCTAATGATCTCTATTTGTTTTGCACTAGTTTTCCAGATCAAGACATTCGCAGAACTGCAGTCCAACAAATGGAAAATCTGTCAAATGATGAATTGTTAGAATACCTTCCACAGTTGGTTCAGGTAACGAAAAAATGGATAGCCAAGGAAGTTCTCTAGCCAGATCAATGACTTCATTAAATACTTTTAATTCTTTCAGTTTGATTGATACATTAGTGGAAGAATAAGCAAGAAAGTCAGATCCGCTGGTGCAGTGATTGAGTTAACTCCAGGGGTGAACTATAGATCATGCTCTACTCAAGAGAATGTGGTTTGCTTCTTGGCGTTGCTGATTGGATTTTTGTGTCCTGAAAAGAGGCCTTTCCGTTGGGGGGGAAAAATGTAGCATCTGAGGGGGGGGGGAAAAGAAAAGAAAAGGAGTTATGACCAATAGCAGACACCATCAAATCAATGGCTGGAATTGGCATGGCTTCTCTGCAAGAAAAGTAGTGTTTGACATCACAATGAGTTATTTATTTTTAGATATCTATGCAAAATAGCCAAATACAGTTGGTGTAAGGATGGGGAAAAGATGCCATCAATGTGGACTGAAGAAAGCAATTTGCAGGCTAAATAATCTTTCATTATATACACTGTCTTTCTTCATAAATGATCCCAAAACACTTTATATGCTGTAGGACAGAATGTCCCAACTGTTTTCTCAAGGGTTTGCAACCATGACTCAGTAGATATTTTCTTGGGGTCCAAGAAGAGATGACTGTCTCCAAAACATTGTCCTTCCTCCATGCAATCTTTTATAAATGCCTCTCCCACAGCTCCTATGGGGTCAGAACCCTTCAGATTATGTTGGGGTGTGTGCTTGTGGGAAGGCAGTGATGAGGGAAACCCAGGAAGGAGCTTTCAATGGCATGTAATAATTAAAAAGAACAGGAGTACTTGTGGCACCATAGAGGCTAACAAATTTATTGGAGCATAAGCTTTCATGAGCTACAACCCACTTCACTGGATGCATAGAATGGAACATATAGTGAGGAGATATATATACACATACAGAGAACATGAATAGCTGGGAGTTGCCCTACCAACTCTAAGAAGCTAATTAATTCAAGAGAAAAAACTTTTGTAGTGATAATTAAGATAGTTTTTTCTATGCATCTGATGAAGTGGGCTGTAGCCCACGAAAACTTATGCTCAAATAAATTTGTTAGTCTCTAAGGTGCCACAAGTACGCCTGTTCTTTTTGCGGATACAGACTAAAATTGCTGCTACTCTGAAACCTGTAATAATTAAGTTACTAGAGGACTGAACTATAGATTATGAAAGGGTCATAATCATAGAATTTAAGGCCAGAAGGGATCACCGGAATGTCTAGTCTGACCTCCTATATAGCACAGGCCACTAACAGCACCCGCACACTAAAGCCAACAACTTAAGTTAGACTAAAGTAGTACAGTCCACAAGAGACTAAATTATTATGTGCCACAGGCAAAGAATAGGAGGGACAGAGATGCACCAGTGGCTTAGGACCCTGTAATGGCAGGGAAATGTTTAAATGAGAGATACCTTGATAATCCTCACAGGTGACCCATATCCTGTGCTTCAGAGAAAGTCTTTGTTGGCAAGTCTTTCCATTTGCACTCTTTTTCTGTCTTGTCTATGTAGACTTTATGCTCTTTGGGTCAGAGAACATCTCTTACAACATATCTGAACAGTACCTAACGCAGACGTGGGCAAACTACAGCGGCCTGCGGAACCATCCTGCCTGGCCCCTGAGCTCCCAGCCAGGGAGCCTTGTCCCTGGCCCCTTCCCCGCTGTCCCCTCTCCCTCATGTGGGCCGCACTCTGGCCCACCACTCCCACTGGGCAGCATGGGGAGAGCAGCTGGCTCTGGTCAGGTGTCGTGTCTGTGAGCCCCTGCTGCTAGTAAGGGAGCGGAGGGGTTGGATAAGGGAATGGGGAGTTCTGGGGGGCAGTCAGGGAGGAGGGGGTGGTTGGATGGGGGGGAGGTTCTGGGGGGGCGGTCAGGGGATGGGGAACAGGGAGGGTTGGGAATGGGAGTCCCTGGGGGCCTATCAAGGGGCGGGAATGTGGATAAGGGTTGGGAGGGCAGTCAGGGAGCAGGGGGATTGAATAATGGGGTGGTATCCTGGGGGGCAGTTAGGGATGGGGGTCCCAGGAGGGGGTGGTCAGGGGACGAGGCGCAGAGGGCAGATGGATAAGGAGTGGGAGTCTCAGGGTGGCTGTCGGGGGTGGGGGGTGTGGATAGGGATCAGAGCAGTCAGGGGACAGGGAGCAGGGGGATTGGGTAGGGGGTGGGGGTCCTGGGACAGGGCAGTCAGAGGACAAGGAGCAGGGGGTGTTGGATGGGTTGAGAGTTCTGAGGGGGACAGTCAGAGGGCGAGAAATGGGATGGGGTGGATAGGGGGTGGGGGCTAGGCTGTTTAGGGAGGCACAGCCTTCCCTACCCAGCCCTTCATTCAGTTGCGGAACCCTAAGGTGGCCCTCAGGCCAAAAAGTTTGCCCACCTCTGACCTAGCACAATGGGGTTTTAATCTCAGTTTAGGCCTCTAGGTGCTACAGTATTGCAAATAATTTTTTAAAAAATATATATATTTTTTAATCCAGGGAATCATTTAGGAATTTGAATCTATTTTTAATTTTCAGAGAAACTGTTGTGTCTCCGAGCACATATCACAGGATCAGAGTGAACTTAGTCTCTGCACCTGTACTGTCCTCACAAAAAAAAGGTTCATGCTAAAGTCCTCACTTCTTTATGCCCACTGCATTTTTAGGAATGTTCTGCTTCTTTTGGGTTATCAGATTTCAAATAAATTCATAAATCAGTAAAGCCTTTGTCAGACCATTTTGTTTTAAAGAGAATGCAACAGAAGCAGCATGTAAGTGAATGTAGTTTCTATGTCTGTTAAGGTGATCAAGTTTGAGTGGAGTCTTGAAAGCCCTCTTGTGAAACTTCTGCTATGTCGCTCTCTGCAGAGCATCCAAGTAACTCATCGACTTTACTGGTAAGATCATCTAATATATCAGATTATCCATTTAATTGATTGTTACAGTGAGCTTTGTCCACTATGTTTACAACACGCTCTTGCTATGTCAAGATCAAGTCAATTGGGAAAATAGTTTTATTTTCCTGATACTCATTTCAGCACTGGGTATGGAGTGAACCACCTACCTGAACCTGCATCGAGGCCCTTAATATGGGTTTTATTCTCAAGTCTTTAGTTCACTTTCCACAATCTTGAACTTTCTAGTTTCAGCCAGAAATGGAAGTACTGAAATATTGCCAAAAAACATTTCCAGACACACTGAGAGCAGGACATATTGGTTATTTCAAGAAGGAACTTGTTCTTCAGCGTTTACCAACCAGACCTCAAAAATTCAAACTTTTGGATGCATATCAAAGGCAAATCTGTAAACCCTTTCCCATTACTAGTCGTCATACGTTATTGAAGGCTAGGTCCTAAAAGTTCACTCTACACAGAGAAATCTTTATGCTTCATATACTCTCCTATCTTCTTCCTGCATGTTGACTAGATTTTCCAAGTGAAAAACTGGGAGACAGGATTTTTGCATCATGGGTAGGATTGAGTCCATCCAGCCTCAGAACCTGCCAAACTACCCAAATCACTAGGCTCAGAAAAATCCCACCCAGATGACCACGGGACCAGCAGGACCCAACTTCTGCTTGAAAATCTCCTCTATCCCTTCTCTAGTTCACCTGATGATTCCTTCTCCAGGCTCAGAGATCTGTTGTCTCTCCACGGAACATCAGGTAGTGACCCACAGAACAAAGTTTGAGAACCTCTGCCATTGCAACTTAACAGTATCTGTTGCAGAGCCAATAGCTGTTGCATTATTGACTGAGGCTTAGTTTTACCAGCCCCAATACTAACTAGCTCTGTTTAGCAGTATTGTAGAACCCCAAACCTGCCAGCCAGAACATGAATTGTTGTGTTTTACATACGGTAATGGAGAAGGGAAAAGAATTCTGTATCAAGTATTAACTAGGTAGGGGATTTTAGATTAATTGCCTACTAAGCTGATTTATAACCCTGCAACATGCTCACTTGTGAAGTAGTGTAAGGGCTTCTTTCCTCTGTTATGGGCAGCCACTGGAAGGTGACATGTACAGGTTTGACATGCCATCCAGTAGAGGGCAAATATATATGAACAGACAGCCAATCTCAGTGTCTCAGATATTTGTCATCGGGGCATGGTTAGACCTTTGCCCTGGAGGAGGTTCTCATATATAGGCCAATCTGATAAGGTATGTGGCTGTGGTGAGGGAGTGGGAGGGAAGGAGGGAAGAGCTGCTGTAAATGGTGGTGTACATTACAGAGACTAATAGTGTTTTAGAACCAGTTACTAGGTTATGAGCTGGAAGTAACCATAGCTTGATATCCTCCAGTGTACTGTCTGAAGTTAAATGTTTGTATTAATCTACATGCATATAATAAGGAACAGGGTGTCCAACTGTTCTTATTGATTATGGAGATGTAATACATCATAATGTGACTGCAGCTTTCTTTTGCTGGCGGGATATTCTATGTAAAAGCCATTGCAAGTTTATCTCATGTGATAGTTTATTTCAGCCTCTGTTTGCCAGAAGCTGGGAATGAGCAACAGGGGATGATTTAATATGATGATTACCAGTTCCGTTCATACTCTCTGGGGCACCTGGCAAGGGCCATTGTTGGAAGACAGGATATTGGGCTAGATGGACCTTTATTCTGACCCAGTAGGGTCATTCTTATGTAATGATTATTCTACATGCTAGATTTGTCAGTTCAGTGGTTTCTAATTAAAAGGATGGCCTTTCCATCAGCTCTGCAAATCCTGGTATCTGAAAGTCAAGCTGGGTTCTTTTTGCCTGCACAGTAATTCCATTGAATTACACACCTCCAGACAAAGACTATACAGCTGAAATGTAGTAATTCTGTTGATGATGTGCAGGACAGAGAATCTAGATCTTTCTCACACCTGTATGAGCTCAGCAAGTACTAATAGGAATAAAAGATAGCGAACAAGAAGATAGGGATAAGAATACACATAGAGAGAAGATCTGTCAAATATGGAGATGCCTTTTTTACATAGTCACCTTTCTGATCATACATGCAGTTTAACTGAGACTTTTGCAATTGCATCTTATAATTTAGCTACACTGGAGGGAAGTTCACATAAATAATGATATACACTGAATCCATAAGTTGGCCCGATAAATCGATGGCAGCTCTGCAGGTCCGTATTTCTACATTGACAAGGCTCCCAAGCACAGTGATCACCAGCTGGTGTAAATTGTCATAATTCCACTGAAGTCAGCAGAGCTATAATATTTTATACCAGCTGATGATCTTCTCCAGTAAGCCTTGCTACTGAATTTTCACTTTGTAATGTAGATCTATGAAGTGCCTTTTCTGTCCCTGTCTTCAGCAATTTTTTTGTACAAACCAAATCATCTTCAACTCTTACATAATCTGCAAGAGATACTCTTTCTTATGTGCAGCAGCAGCTAATCCATCCATGATAATGGTGCAGTGCAGAATCCCTGTCTGGAAGAATTGAGTTTTATGTAGTCGGATTTAAAAGGAAAAAAAACTAAACAAAAACCAAAGCAAATTGAAGATTTTTGTATTATCATGGTTCTCTCTGTATTCCAACTAGTAGCAGCAACCTGTTCATGTCATCAAACACTTTGATTGCTTCTCAAGGACTTTTTACCTATCTCTGTGTGTTAGTAATTAGAGATATCATCAACCACTGAGAGTAAAGGCTGTAAATGTTTTGATTATCCTGTCATGCAGTGGTTGCAGATGTGAGGTGCAGTTCACCACGAGCCTTTTTAAGTTTCATATTTGAAAGATTCACATGAGTCTGCAGTAGCTTCTCATAAGTAGTAAGCCCTGAGTTGCCATTTATCTAATAACTGTTGGGTCAAAGGATGACATATGCCACTGTAAAAATATCCTCTGAGCTAAAACACTGCATGCAACCTCCTAATCAAGGAGGGGGGATTCTTAACCAACTTTTAAAATTAAAATAAAGTTAGTATACTTATTCAAGTAACCAAAAAAGAAGCTTACGTTTTGCTTTACGCTGTTACAGTACCAAAATGTAGATTCTCTAGTGATATTGTGGACTGATTAATTTGCAATAAAGTCTCGCCACTTTGCAATACATAGAAGTGCCTTCCTCTATTGATGTGGTATCTTTTTAGAGGAGGGTTTCCATCTCTCTGAAACATCTGGTACTTGAATTTGTCAGACAGAATACTGCACTGGAGTGATCATTTGTCTGCCAATTCTCATTTTTCTGTCTTAATGGAGATCTAAAAACAGACAACTACATAAAATCAGTTCAGAGTCTACACTTGCTCCTGTCAGGGTGCACTGTGATGAATGCCCTAGTGTTGAAAAGTTTTTTGGTGATGAATATTACCACTTACCAAAGAGGCCCTTCAGAAGCCAGTATTGACCCAAAAGTGGGCAGTGCTTGGTGAACTTGGCAGGGCTTCAGGTTCATTTATCTTGTAGAAATTAAAAATTCACCCATTAAGTTAAGAGGTTCTCCAGGTTCTCCAATTGTCTACATGCAACAGGCAGAGTTGGAAGTGCAGTGTTACTGAGCATTTGAGATTTTTCAGCTTTCCCATTTAGCAGCTTAGTAACTCCAGTCAGGAGTGGACCTGCTTTCTTTCCTTGTCAACTTGATGAACTCCTGAGTCCTGCTGCCAATGATTTGTTAGCCAAAGGATGATGTCACGCAGAGAGGAGGGATCCTGTTGTGGCTAGAGTCTGGGACTCTTGGCCACAAGACATCATTGCCAGCTCTGACAGAGTTCATGTTTGACCTTGGACAACATTTAATTTCTCTGCTCCCCAGTTTTCCCATCTGAAAAACAGGTATAATGTCCCTTATTATTATTCTTGCCTACTTCAACTGTAAACTCTCCAGGCAGGGACTCTTTCTCAGTATGTTTATCTATGAATTCCACTGTGCTGGACATAGATCTTAATTGGGACTTCCACATGGTACTGTAATACAAACTACAATAATTAATAATAATGGCCACCTGTCTAGCATTAATTTCAGTTCATGCTGCACAGACATGGATTAAGCTCAGCTGTACTTAGTTGTAGATGGGGAACGTGCTACGTATAGTCTGTGCTCTTAACCTTTATTCCTTCCCTGCCTTGACATGCCCTTCCTGACCCATGGAAACTCTATCTAAGAATAGTACTCTCTAGGTTTCTGCAGGTTTGATGGGAGTATGCCTTGTAGCTATTGATCATTTAAAAAATGGATGCCTAATTTTGGACTCCCAAGTACATATTTAGATGCCTAAAAAAATTGTCTGATTTTCAAAGGTGCTGAGCACCTAGCAGCTCATCTTGACTTTAGTAGGAGTGACACTTTTGGAGATTAGGCTTCTAACTCAGCTGTCTAACTGTGGACCTAGGAGCCCACCTGTAGGTACCATATCTGAAAACCTTACTCCTTGCTTCCCCAACTGCTACCTCTACTGCATAAATCACACCAGTTCCACCTCCTTTTCCTCCGTTCTTGACACATTGGTGGAGAGGTTCATTCAGCTTCATATGAAGAAAATGTCCTACTTCCATTTTCACTAGTAAAATATGACACTCTTACATTACTATAAAATATTTCTCTTCTAGAATGAAAAACTGAGTAGTTTCCCAGGTAATACATTTTGTGCAGAATGTTATGCTTTGTATTAATAATGGCTTTTCTCTCCTTTGCAAATGAATTCCAGTCCCACTAAAAGTAATGAAAAACAAAGTTATTCTTCCATTTATCTCTACATTTTAAAGAAAATAGATATCTTATTGTCTAAATGTTTAATTCTTGTTCTTTGAGCTGATTTCCAAATTAGCAGTCAAGTAATGTCTTAGAAGCAAGTACTGGTAAAAACAAACTTTTATGAGCAAGATATCTATCTTTTATCATAGTAATTGAAATTCTACTGTTAAAAATTCCAATATACTTCACAATACACTCTTCCAGAAAATTTTTTTATAAAGGGAGATTTTAAGAAAACCCAGAAATCCAGTGATGCTGTTTCATGACCCAAGGGGAGAATTCAGCTGAACAAACCTTCCACGTTTCACAAATCTCTTCCAAGTCCAAACACTTGTTCCCACAGCCGGGTCACTGGTAATGCTACTAAGTTCTTTAAATGGCAAACTAAACAAAACATCGCTCAGTCATATGGCTTTTTTTAACAGTTGAGCTATGAAAAATAAAATTGACATTATTTCCCCAACCCCAGGTAAGACGATGAGACTGTCCAATAATAACGGGCCAAATCATCATCTGTTAATATTAATGCTGGATAGTAAATCACTGGACCTTTTCCCCCCATAAAAGTGAATTATCATCTTATCTGACCATTTAAAAAAAAAAGTTCTGGAATAATAATTGGCAAAAGGTGACAAATGTGCAAACACTTTGCTGCCATGTTGGTTTTAAGATTGTTGGGCCAAGCATTCAGCTGATGTAAATCACTATAGCTCTGACTGTGCCATGCCAGCTTATAATGGCTATGGGTCCTAAACTCCACCAGTTGGAGTGAGGGGCTAATTTGATCTACCTCCACAACTTTTTCTAACAGTGAACGAATAATTTGCCCACTTTTTTCAGGAACCAGGTCATGAATGTTGTCAGTTACTACACTCCTAAATATTAAAACTTCTCACATTTCCATTTTAAGGGAATCCTTTTCATGGAGCATAAAAATTGCCCTTGAGCAGAGGCACTGTCCAGACGCTACTTACTTGCATAAACCCTATTTTCAGGGCTTAAAGCTTGTCTACATGGAGACACTCAGGAAAATTAATCTGAATTAAAGGGGTGAATTTAAAGCTGATTAATTAAACTGCATTAAAACTCTGGGTGGACAGTTTCATTCAGAATTAAAGTGAGCTTAATTGTGGTTCGCTTAGTTCCCTTGGATGGAGGAAAGTCCAGGCCAAATGTGAATGAGTGGCATTGCGATCTGGCCCCTGGGGTCTCAATGCCATTCAGATTTAACCTAGTCACCCCTGGGTCATGAGCAGGAGGTGGTGAGGGACAGCTGGGCCAAATGTGAGTAAGTGTTGCAACACCACTTGAATTTTGATGTATAGGGTTGCAACACCACTTGAACTTTGCTTGTCTTCCCCTCTGTCATGACAGAAGAACAGCTGGGCCAAATTTCTAGTTCCAATCATGAGCCGGAGGATGGGGGAACAAATGCCTCATTTCCCCCCAATTCAGTATGATCAAATACTTTTCTTGCATGAAATGAAACTGTCACACAGCGCATGCCTTGTTCATTTAACCTTTAGCTACATAGTAAAAGATGAAAAAATCCATGTATGTTGATTCCCTTGCATTAACCTCCTGAGATTGATTTCCATGCATTAAATTTGGAAGTAATACTTCTAGTTTCTTCACCAGTGCTTTAAGCTATAATTTAAAGTCATTATTGAATAAAGAAGTAGATTGTTAAGATTTAAGATTCTATGGATTTTACCCTTGTTAGAGAAGAATTGAAATTCTAGCTTCTGTGTAGAACATATGCAATTTACTTCTCCAATGCCTCTGCATGAAACTTCAGCATAAAAGGAATTCATTTAGTGTTAAACAACTTTACAGATTCTACTTGGACGCCATCTGGGTCCAGACTTTTTCCTTGCTTCAGTTCAGTTCAGAAACCTGTATTCAAATTTTTGCTTTCTCAATGTGGCTGATTCGAAAGAAAGAAATCTTGGAGAATTCTTATTAAAAATCAGCAGATGGGATTCAGATTTCAAAATCAGCCTTAGCCATTTCTGCCAAATAGAAGACTTTACAAGGTTCTGAATTCTCCCTTCCATTATCATTAAGTTCCAAGTGGCCGTGACCATGCACCATATTGACAGCTGTGAATCTTCATGCTTGCCACTGATTTCTTCAATGTCTTGTTCTTCTGTCAACTGTAACTGTGTCTGCATCAAAAACCAAACTCTTACTGATTAAAAAGGTATTGTAACAAGCGTATGAAGTGAGGGCCCCAGGGCATTCTTGCCCCATCCAATATCTTTTAAACTTTCTTTGTAGTTTGAGGCTTATTTACTAGTATGAGTCTCTGGGAGTCAAGGCCAATAGAGTGAGCTGTGCTGTCTCTTGGAGCTATGGTGGGAAGAGCAGATGCTTGGTTAGCTCCTGCAGGGTGCAAGAAGCAAAGTGGTCCATAGCAACTTCCTCTAACAGCAGAAAGAAGCTGAGTGATCCCTGATAGACCCTGCTGCCTCCAGAAAATTATTCTCTTTATATTCCTGCTGCTCTTACGTGTGACACTTTCACACAGGACTTTTATCCAGCTTTCACTCAGCACTTTGCATTTGGAGGCTTTATCTACTCTTTTGTCTAGCAACCTGCTGATCAGTTTCCTACTTGTCTGAAGCGTCTTTGCTTCTGGCTGCTTTCACAGGTGGCAATTGTACCATACGATTGCAGTACTTGGCAGGGTCAGCATGTGGCTAGAAACATGTTTCTACAGATCATTGCTTTCCACAGTGGAATTGAATATTCGGAAGAAATGTTGTAGCCACTAGGGTTATGTCTACACTGCAAAGAAAAACCTGGGGCTGACCCTTCCCAGATGACTTCTGGGCAGCCTGAGCTCTGGGACCCTCCTACCTTGGGCTCTAGCTCAAGCCCAGAAGTCTACACTGCAATTAAACAGCCCCTTAACCTGAGCCCCATGAGCCCAATTCAGCTGGCACAGGCCAAACATTGGGTGTCTAATTGCAGTATATACATGCCCTAAGATCAGTGACTGTTGCTTGGAGGTAAGCTATAAGAACAGGTTTCATTGTAGTGGAATATTATGAATGTTCTTGTATTCTTAGAGGTAAGAAAAAAAGAAAAGTCGTCCTGAAGGCTAAATATACTTTTGTGGCCTAGTATCTATCCTGAATTTTATTTCGTGTAATCAGATAAGTTACTGAAACGTTATAGAATTTTCTAGCTTGTAACATTCTTTAACTAGACAGTGATTCTGTGTCATGAAAAGAGGAGAGTGTCACCATTCTCTTGCATGTACCAACTAACTAGAGGAACAGCAATATGTGAGCAAAAGAGGAATTTGGGGTGCAGTCCTGCCTCAATTAAGCCAAAGGGAATATAATGTAACTCTGGTGTGTGTAACTCTGAGGTTCTAACCTGACCAGTCAACCACACACCTCATTTGGAACTGGAAGTATGCAATCAGGCAGCAGCAGAGACCAAAAAAATAAAATAAAATAAAAGCAAACACAGCACAATACTGTGTTAAGTGTTAACTACTAAAAAAATAAAGGGAAAGCATCATTTTCTTCTGAATAGTAAAGTTTCAAAGCTTTATTAAGTCCATGTTCAGTTGTAAACTTTTGAAATAATCACCATAATGTTTTGTTTAGAGTTACAAACATTTCAGAGTTACGACCTACCGCTATTCCTGAGGTGTTTGTAACTCTGAGGTTCTAGTGTAATACCATTGACCTCAGCGGGGTTAGAATTTTGCCCTCTGCCTCTAGTTTTTCTATTAAGGAGATTTCTGTTGTGGAAGTAAAGAGCAGTGTATCTAAGACTTTACCGAAGTGTAACAGAGCCTTGTAGAACAGAATCAGTAGGAAGTTTTTTAAGACTCGGCTAAATTCTCTAGCAGCAGGGAAGCTGGCCCTCAATTCTTTACTCTTCAAAATCATTAGCTTGCTGTTTAATTCACCTCTTCAAATTTGGGATGAAATACTTGATTGCTTCATATTTTGTCAAGGGAAATATATTTTTCACTGTCACTTAATATTGATCTACACTCATCATATTTTAGTTCTAGTATCCTCAGGAAAGAATAAATCAAGCAGAGTCATGGTTCTGTAATGTCCTCAAACTATTTAAACACTAAGCACACCTTTCCCACTCACTCACTTTCTCCCTCTCTCAAACTCTCCCACACAGGCAATCAAAGGCTGCCAAGTGTGCTAATTTTTAGCCAACTTTTAAGTATCCTCTCTGTAAGAGGCAGAGGTAGCCTGAGCCATAGAACCTTTATTTTGCATTAATTAAATTTATATTAATGACCCCAATCCAGCATTGCACTTAAACATATACCTAACCTTAAGCATGGGACTAGTCCCTTAAAATTATGCATGTGCTTAATAGCTTTGTTGTATTAGGGCCAGTATAAGACATGTACCAAAAAGACAGTATTGGACTCTAGATCCAAGTTAGGTTTAGGCTGAAATTCACGTTCAAGGTATAATTAAAATTATGGCTCAAGTTCAGGCTTGGATTTGATGGTGCCAAAATTTAATGAGCTGGTCTTGTAAGACATCAGATTCATCTGAACTGGGAATCCTTGAAGTAACTTTCTTCCTAATTTGGATGTGACCCAGAACCAAAATTTTAAGGTCAAGTTCAGATCCAGATCAAAGCATTTGAATATGAACTTCTCAACCACTATCACTTCTTAAATCCAAGTAATTTGGATTTGGTTATGATTGATCTCTAATTATGTTAGCAATAATGCCATTAGCCCATTGTTGTTTTGAGGCAGTAATCAGATTCACAATGAGGTAATCTGCTTCTCATTATTATGCACTCAGTTTGGATTTTTGCCTTGGAAAATGGAGGGATAATTATATTATTACTTGATTTATGGGTTATCAATCTTCTCAGACTCCTGTTTTACTAAGAGTAAACATCAACCAAAACAAAGACATTTACTGTGAATGTAAAAAGGCCGGCCATCTTCTGAGTGCTCCATCATGGCCAGAGGTTACTCTGCCTGTTTCCCCATGTCAGGAATTTTTTAAACAATATCCACACCTCCAGTCCAAAGATAATTGAAACCCCTCTTTCTGGGGATCCAATTTATTCTGTCCAGTGGGTACACATTGGATCACCAAGCCCCATCCCCAGTTCAATGTCTCTCTCTCCCTTAGATAGGGAATCCCCAGCCCTCGTTCCTGGAGCTGGACATTCAGTGTCTCTCTCTCCTTCATTAGGGAGTCACCCAGCCATCCTTCCCAGATCTGGGTTCCAGATTTACCTAGCTGGAGTCTTTCCCCAGTCTGTAGTCTTTGCCATAGCTTCCTGAACTACCTCCTCACTCCTCTACCTTCCTGCTGTACTTATACGGGACGCCTGTCCTCCATCAGGCCCCTTCAAGGTTGTTAATGAGGTACAGGTGAGCTGGAGCCATTCTGTCTTAAAAAGGCACATTTCATCCTGCAACAGTGAGGAATATTCTAACTTTCAGAAGCCAAAATGTGACTGGGCACTTAGTTCACTTATGTCTCAAAGTTATGACTTGAAATAATACAATACACTAACATAGAGATGTAAAAAAAATTAAGTTCCTCCTTATATCTCTCTAAGCTTTATTTGTGCCTGGGCTTGCTTTCTTTCAGGTTTGAAGAAAGAGACGGGAGAACTGTCTTTATTGCTCTTGGGGGAGTTCTGTGCCAAAAAAATTAAAAATTCTGTGCACAATATTTTACAATTCTGCAAAATGCTACATAGTTTTTGTTAAAATAACACAATACAATCACATCAATTTGTTATTTTGGTAATTTATTTCAAAATACCTGTCAGCGAATATGTCTGTAACAATACAGACAACAAAAAATATCCAGGAAATGTTTTTTGACAAACAGATTCCTTACTAGCCATATTAATACAGAACTTTGAGTAATAATTCAGTTAAACTAAAATACTGAAATGTATTTCCTATACCCTTCAGAAGCTGCGCAAAGGCGTGGGGGAGTTGGATAAAAGAGGAGCTGGGGGAGAGGGAAGTAATTGCTTGGAAGGAGCCTGGCTGTGAACTTGGAGGGCTGTTGAGTGTGGATGGGAGAAGTATGGAATAGGGTTTGAGGGTCAGGGAAGGGATTGTTAAGAAGTGTCCCACATGCAGACTCTGGCTGACCCATAGCCTCTCTCATTGTCAGGCACATCTGCATCTGCCCCCACATATCCCTGCACCCCCACTCAGCCATCCCCTTCCCCCTGTCCCCATGTATCCCTGCACTCCCTGTTCCCATGTGTCCATGCACCCCCTCCCCATATGTTCCTGTACCCCCACTCAGCCACCCCTTTCCCTGTGTCCCTGCATCCATTCCCATTCAGACCCTACCCCACTCTGTCCCACCCACTACCCTTCTTAACCCCCGCCTGTGACCCTGCCCCCAGCAGCTCCATGTGTCCCATACTGTCTATCCACCCATACCCTGTGCCTTCTGACCTGGTACCTTGAGAAGCTGTGAGGAGCACAGCCTGTTCTTTTCCTGTCCTCAGCTGAGGCTGCTCCTGCCTGGGAGTAGCCACTCTTTGTTTTGCCACCACAGCAGCTTCTGGTGGGTGAATGGCATAACTGCAGCACCTCTCTGGAAGAGATTTTTCTGCAGAGGAAAAAAAAATTTCTGCTCTGGACATGAACCCTGTGCGTGCACTGTGGTGCAGAGTTCCCCCAGGAGTACTGCATGGCTATATCTATGGGTTGATAACAGGATATAGAACATTTCATCTTTAAGTGAAGACTTTGAGTCCAACATATGTTGACAACAACTGAAAATAATTACCAACTGACTGAGTGGCCTCTGTGTAATGAATTGATGCTCTTGGTCTTCTTCCATATAAAAATATCAATATAGTTGGAATTAACCAGCAGTCTTATTGGGACTCTCAGCAGAGAATTGAAGGACTAAATGGCCTCCTTTACCTCGTAGAGAGAGTCCTTCAAAGTCTGGTTTGAGGCATATAATTGAGTATTCCACAGCAACATAAAATAACTTGTACTACTCTTGTCTATACTGTTCCATGAGTGGAGGACTAAGGACCTGATCCAAAGCTCTTCAAAATCAGCGAAAAACTTTCCAGTGACTTCACTGGACTTTGAATGGAGGCTTTAGTTTCTGGAGCTCAAAGTGTGACAATTTTACCAACATTAAATTCACTTTTTTAATTTAAAGAGTTTAGAACAGAACATTCATTGACCAAAGAACAAACCTTTACAGGTACTGCATTCTTCTCTTTTCAAATTAAACTATTCCCGGGGCAGGGGGACGGAGGGGAACCAGACTTTATATCTTCTTGAAAGCTAAGTTGGAACTGGAAAAAGAATGATACAATATCACAAAGAAACAGTAACAAAAATAAAATATTAACAGTAAAGAGGTTCCAAAACACCCAAGAAATTTTGACAAAGACACCTTCAAAATCCCATGTTGACATCTTTATTTCTAATAGTTCCTGCTTTTGTGCCATTAATTCCAGGTTTGGCACACAGATTGTGTCAGTTATGATTGTTAAATAATGTGTGAGTCTTAGGTCCAAAGCAAATTCACACTGTAGTTTAGTTAAAACCTACTAGTAGGTTACCTCCTGGAAACCTAAAATCTATGGCAAATCATACTATTTTCTATGGTATGTAATGATTGCTCATTATTGCTCCAAGAATGCTGTCGTGCAGACAAATATGATGAGTGGTAACTTTTCTTTTACTTAAGAAGCAAATGGTTATATGGTTACAGTGTTCTTTGTGCTAAAGAATGTTGCTAACTGAGGGCTTGACTCTAAGGGATACTTTTATGGCTTTGCTTTCTCGTACATAGGTTTAGTGTGTTGTTTTGAAAGTGAAAAGTGTTTTTACATTGGTGTAAAAGGAAAATAAAACTAAATAGATGGTATCAATGCATCTCCATAGATATAATTTCATAGATTTATTTCAAACATGTAACTGTGAACTAGTCACCAACATGCATGGCCCTAGCAATGTGATTTTAAATTGTATGTAGAGCTCATAATGATGCCTATACATAAGGTTGTACACACATTTCCAGTGAAAAGGGTCGTTTTTGTTTATCTGCAACTTTGCCATTTTTTATCTATGTAGCTGAAATACAAAAGTTTTTAGTCAGTCCAGGAGATTTTTTTTTTCTGGAAAAAGTTTGCATCAAAAGAGTTGAAGCTTTTCAAGAATGAAAGGGGGAAATTCACTTTTTCCTCTAAAAATAACTTTTTGCACATCAGTGGTAGAGAGTCCCTGAGCTAGAGAGAGATCTTGTGGTGTTGTAGGGGGTGGATTGTAATTTGGAGATCATGTGGGGGCGGATTGTAATTTGTCAAAAAAATTAAAGTATTTTGTGTATGCACATTGGCTCTTAACAGTCTATGAACATTCTGTTGGCTATTCCTTTAATAGTTTAGAAGAGTTTGTGAGTAGTGCTGTGTCTTTCTACAATTAAGGAAAATGTGAGAGGAAGGAGGTAGGGTTCCAAGCACTCCTCCTTGTGTATGATGATATGAGGAAGTATGAATGGAATAAAGCCAGGGCTTTTGTTTCATTAATAAAAATGTATTGCACATTACAAAGTGTTCTGTTGTGGCTGAGCACATTGTTGACCATGATGGAAATTCTTTATTTCTTCATTTTACTATTTTTTTAAAATGTAGGAAATGCCATACCAAAACCAGAATTCAGAGTGTTAATGTTACAAAGTGAAGAACTCAAAAGTCAGGAAGTGACAAAAGATATCACTGTGGGTTTATGTAATAAAAGACTATGCCATATACATACTTACAAGGGGACAGAATTAAAGTTCAGAATTTAATCTTTAAAATGATCTGAAAAGAAATATATTAAAAATTGGTCGTGTGTGTATTTACAGCTTTGTGGTATATAAAGTAATTCTGGAGAGATGGTTTTCAAAATATTATTTTTTCTGTTTTTTGTTTTTGACATTATGAATATTGGGAATGGCAAATCTACTTTTTCCATGGTTTTGCTGGAAGATCTTGTAATAGTTTAAGACGTACCTATTATGACTTCTGATACCTTAACTGAATTGAAAGGGCATTAATATTTTGCATTAAGAACATCAAAAGAGTCAAAGTTAATTTAACTTATTATTTGTTCTAACTTATTTCAGTGTCACTGGTGGTCAGTACTTAAGTCTCTGATACTGGGATTTCAGTCTGAATTGATTAGCTGATTCACTGTGTGAAATAGCTCTGAGAGCCAGGATTTTTCAACTGTGATAGCAGAAGAGTAATGGGTTCTCCCAGCTTCTGTTGTTGTGGTGGCAGAGTTCTGTAGAATCTTGGTGCTTTTGGGAGATGGTTTCAGAGAGGGGTTTGTGCAATCATCATTCAAGTCTTCCTCCTACACACTACTGACATAGTTTGTGAGTGAACAGAACCATGAAGATGTTCTGAGTCACTGTGGGGGAAAAGGGTCAGCATGAGTCCAGGATATCAGTGACAATCGTGAGTCAATGATCACACCATTTGTGAGCTTATCTGCACTTTGGCCTTGCTGAGGCATGGTTTGCCCATTTGGGGGCCAATTGAAAACACTAAGGCTTCAAAAGTTTGTATGGGCAAACCAGGTTTGTTTCTTTGGTTCCCTGGTAAATTGGAGGGGAGTTGCCTCTTTCTCAAAATCCTACTAACATACTTTTTAAAAAGCTAGAAATATATTATATACTTAGTTAATATTTCCTGCACCCACATGCTGTAGTCCTTTAGTAGACAGAGATCCACATCACTGAAGCCACCATCAACTGACATGCTAATTGTTAGTCTCATCAGAGAAAGCACAAGGACTGAATCTCCCCTCTAACTGCTGGAGGTAAGTCTTTCCAAGAAAGGGTTCAGGTATATGGGCAAGGCAGCGGAGAGGTCATATTGTACCTGCTGTGTGACTGAATAGAGGTCTCCAGGGAAGTAAATCCAGCATCCTTCACCAGTGCATTTTTAACAAGGGGAGCTGCGATGGTTCTGTAAACTTCCTAAGGGAATCTGTCACTTGGACATCTTTAAAATGTCACTGTATAGCCCAATTCTGTACAGGCAGAGCGGTGAACTGGGTAACTACAGGGTTCAACTGCACTAACACCTCTGATTCTGTAAATACTTTAACCAGCCAGGCAGAAAATGAAGTACAGTAAAATCACCTGCACTAAAATAATAATAATAAAAAAATCTTAAGTACTTTCACAATTGCATATCCCTATTGGAACATAAATGAATAGTTTGCCTGAGGTGAAAAGCCATGGCTTATATATAAGTGGATCATCTTTCTAAGTTGGGGTCGTTCCTCCTTCCCAAACTAAGCTTTCCCCTCTCATCTCCTCCAGTAAATGACTTAATGAGTTAAAATCCCAGGAGATAAATGGCAACTCATAGTATTTTGCTGTAAACAACAAAGGGGCCTCGACATCTCCCTCAGTAAAATCCTGTTTTATGTTTCCTATGCTCCATTTGTCTAGCTTATGTTGCAGGGCTTATATTCAAGCAGATAAAAATCTTTCTTCTGTTCACGTAAGTGCTTATTTTATATGTTTGGCTTCCCTCAGCACTTTAGCTTCCTTCAGGTCTCTATCATCCAGTGGAGTTGTAATAAAAGTTACCTCGAGGCATCCTTCCCCTCATTCCCATCCCACTGCTTCCTCACATGGATGTAGTAGCATTTTTACATTCACACACACATTTATATTTCTGTATGTGTACACTGACACAATGTAGATGATGATCTTTTAACCTTTATGATGCTGGCTTATTCCCTGGTGTTTAACTTTTTGGAAACTGGTAAGTTACTAAAATACTTACTAGTGAGTAAATAGAGGGCGTGCTATGCTGCAAGAAAAGTGTTTATGGGCAGCTGAGAGGTGGGGCTGAATTGGGATATTCTAACTGGCTCCATCTCTCCTCAGTCAGCACTCTTAACATTCTCATCTCTCTTGCCTCCTGCCTCCATTTTTAGGCCCAGAAGGAGGATGGCTAGGTTCATCACTTGACCAGACTGAGTGTGGTGTGAAACTTGCACTGTGCTGGCAGTGCTAGAGAGCAGAGTGAGCTAGGACCAGGTTGAGGTGGTGGGTTGGGATTGAGAAGGTTTCTGTCTACCAAGATGGGGAGAAGAGTGTTTTTTGGTGGTTACTGAGAGAGCTTGGAGAGGGATAGTTCCCTACCTTGTTTGTTAGAGGGGAGACTGCTGAGAATATGGGATGAGAGAAGAGATAAGTAGCACAGTGAGGATCATAGCCCTTCAGAATTAATTGAAACCAAACATGAATTTCAGATATGAACATAAGAAAGGCCATACTGGGTCAGACCAAAAGTCCATCTAGCCCAGTATCCTGTCTTCCGACAGTGGCCAATGCCAGGTGCCCCAGAGGGAATGAACAGAACAGGTCATCATCAAGTGATCCATCCCCTGTCACCCATTCCCAGCTTCTGTCAAACAGAGGCTAGGGACACCATCACTGTCCATCCTGGCTAATAGTCCTTGAGGGACCTATCTTCCATGAATTTGTCTAGTTAATTTTTGAATCCTGTTATAGTCTTGTCCTTCACAACATCTTCTGACAGAGTTCCACAGGTTGACTATGTGTTGTGTGAAGAAATATTTCCTTTTGTTTGTTTTAAACCTGCTGCCTATAATTTCATTTGATGGCCCCTAGTTCTTGTGTTCTGAGGAGTAAATAACACTTCCTTATTTACTTTCTCCATACCAGTCAGGATTTTAATAGCCTTTTATCAAATCCCCCTTCAGTCATCTCTTTTCCAAGCTGAAAAGTTCCAGTCTTATTAATCTCTCCTTGTATGGAAGCTGTTCCATAACCTTAATCATTTTGTTGCCCTTTTCTGACCTTTTTCCAATGCCAAAATATCTTTTTTGAGATGGGGCAACCATCTCTGCACTCAGTATTCAAGATATGAGCATACCATGGATTTATACAGAGGCAATATGATATCTTCTGTCTTATTATCTATCCCATTCCTAATGATTCCCAAAATTCTATTCACATTTTTGACTGCCACTGCACATTGAGTGGATGTTTTCAGAGGACTATCCACAATGACTCCAAGATCTCTTTCTTGAGAGGTAACAGCTAATTTGGTCTCCATCTTTGTATATGTATAGTTGGGATTATGTTTTCCAATGTGCATTACTTTGCATTTATTAACATTGAATTTCATCTACCATTTTGTTGCCAGGCACCCAGTTTTGTGAGATCCTTGTAACTCTTCACAATCAGCTTTGGATTTAACTATCTTGAGTAGTTTTGTATCATCACATGGGTGCAAATTTCCCCACAGAATCTGGAAATTTGATACCATCTCCAGATGAAAGGTACTTTCAGGGTTAGACCCTTGTGTGTCACTATTTCCTGGAAATAGTGCTGACTATACTGTCATCAATAAAGCAATTGCATATGCCACTACATGCTCCTTTGTGTGTCCTTGTTCCTGCATGTGTAATCACACTTCACTTCTCTGTCAGTCCGGTTTACTGATTCCAGAAGAAGTGTCCACAATTTTCCCTCTCGAATAAGGAATTAGGGAGCTTCTGTGTTATCACTTCAAGCCAACAAATATTCTGAAAACTCCTTGACTGAGCTGCTCTTCTCTGACTGTTGTTGTTGATGCCTTGAAAAGAGCTTGAAGATGGAGAGCTGAAGTGCTACAGATTTAAAAAAGGTTCTTTATTCAACTGGGGCTTATTTATGTGTGTGATGAATGTGGAGGGGAATGTATTCAAAGCACTGGCAGAGGCATGACTTAAAGTGGATCACTTTGTAACCTGTGCCAAAACAAGCTATGGATGAACTGGTTTAGATAAAGTGGGTAAAAGGTCAGGTGACTTCCTATTGCCCCACAATGAATTTGTCCCAAATGTTTGGTGAATTGTGAGGAAAAGGGGTTGTTTGTTTTTCCTCCTGACCTTTGTGGTTTTCTACAAGGTTGTAATTGGAAGTACTAAAACCCTTGAAGAGAGTCTGCTGTTACGATATCTTTGTCCTGATCAGAAATGCCTACAGGAAATTAGCTCTTGGATGAAGAGCAACTAGCTCAAGCTGAACTCAGACAAGATTTAAGTGATGCTGGCTGGAAATGAGAAACACTTTGAAGAGCTGGCCAAGAGTTTGACACTATCTTCCATCAAAGGTATTCACCAAAGTGGCCGACGCCTCAGGGTCCCATTTGATTCTTCACTAAGCCTGAATTGCCATATAGCACAAGTTTCCAAAAATGCCTCTTTCCACCTCCAGCTTGCAAGGAAACCTTCATCCTTTGCTCCTGGATGAGGACCTGGCCACAGTAATCCATCCACTTGTCATCTCCAAGCTTGATTACTGTAACTCGCTGTATCTAAAACTGAATGTGAATACGATGCATAAGGTCCAGCTGGTACAGAGTACAGTGCACATCTTCTCCATGGTTCAGACTATTATGAGTCTTTACTGCCTGTGCTTAAGTCCCTGCGCTGGCACCCAGTCAGTTTCTGATGCCAGTTTAAGTCTTGGTCCCAATTTTCAAGGAAATAGATGAAATCCCTGCTATGTCAAAAACCAGATTGTGATCTATGAACTGCCACAACAACTCTACTGTTCTGGATAATGCAGATCCTAAAGCCTAGGATGAAGCATATGAGAGCTGGAGACAACGTATTCTCTGTCAAGGGAATCAGACTATGGAATGATTGTCCAGAAACTATCAGGCGAATCAGGAGTCTGCCTATCTTTGGGAAACTTTGCAAAGCCTTCCTTTTGAGGGATCCCTTTCCACTGCAAGTGACACAATTTGAGCGCCCTTTTATTCCTTAACTCTCACCCACCCCAAAAAAACCCTACCCAAAGCAGAGTTCTGATCCTGTAAAAGGAGAAGAGCCAGAAACTTCATGAAGTCTTCTAGGGACTTTGTTATTGCTACTGATCTATGCGGAAGGTGCTCATATAATATGGTGATGAGTGGCAATATAAAACCCTAAGACTGATAGAATTGGAAGGTATCAGAAGATTCCTGCTCATGCAATGTCCAGAGATGTTTGCAGATCTAAGTGGTTCAAATAGCATCCGGACTTTTAAGTATCTGTGAACTAAGCCTCTAAACTTTTGAATGAATGATTTGTCACTAGTTCAAGCCAATATAATCAGCAAGAGGCAATGGCTGCATTAGATTTCTGTGGCCATATAGAACCCTTCTCTTCTTGTGACTTCACATGATATTCCCAGATTGCTCTCAGGAGCACCACTGTTGCTTCCCCATCTGTGGGCCACTGTCACTGCAGCAGCTATTTTGGCCAGCAAGGCAGGGATTGAAACAGGGACTTTCAGAGCCAAATCCATGAGTATTTACAAATCACAACAGTTTGTGTGTGTATGTATTGAAATAGTGCAATTTCTGGCTCACAAATGAGATCCTATTAATTACATTTTGTATTTTCCAAGTGTACTTTGAGACAGAATCTCAATGACTCATGTAACCAACAATTATCTTGCACACTCTTCTATTGATGGGTCAGTCGGTCAGAAAAATTGAAAGCAGCCTTTGTGGCAAATATTCTTTCATTTTGCCAGTGTTTTGTACTATACATCACCCATTTGGTGCTTTGTCACATGATGGTGATATGCAAATGCAAAAACAAACCATAGCTTAGCAAAAGCACACACTGGTTTCTTTTCCTGGGTCTGTTTTCAGTTCACATACAAAAGGTGTACATACAGGCTTGCTTTATGGCCAGAACTGTGTGAAACAGCAGCTCAGTGGTGGTGACTCACTCCAAAGAGCTTTGCTATGCTGCCTTATAAATGCAACCTTTTCTACACTGCCACATTTCAGTTGTTAGGGAAGGATGATTTGATGCTATCTGTATTAACTTCTGATGCTTCAGACAGTTGCTTACTCAGCTGAGTATAGCATGAAAGGAGAAATGGAAAGAGTACAGTTGAGCTTGCTGTTTTCCACCCTTCTGTCCATGTTATGGCTGTCCCCCATCATAGATTCAGTAGGAGCACAGAGAGGATAAGGTGCCCAGACTGTTCTGCACTTTGAGGGAGGGATCAATCTAAGTTACACAACTTCAGCTACATGAATAACATAGTTGAAGTTGTCTTTACTGCAGTATGTCAATGGGAGCTTCTTTACTGCGGTGTGTCGCTCTCCCGCCGATTCCCCTTGCGCTTTGGAGTACCAAAGTCAATGCTAGAGCGATTGTCGGTTGATTTATCATGTCTATACTAGACACGATAAATCGACCCCTGCTGGATCAATCATTGCCCATCGATCCAGCTAGTAGCGTAGACAAGCCCTAACAGTGTGAGAGGAGGGCCTCTAGTGCTGCTGTCAGGGCTCTGTGTCCCAGAGGGAGTATATCTGGCCAAAATGGAAGCAGCATGGCAAGTGGCTGCGCGGGAGGTGGGGGAGGGCACACTCTACTTGTGTACTGAGGTAGTACTTGCCATTGGAGAGCATGTTCCATCCCTTCACTTATCTCATTATGCTTGGAAATACTACACCTGCTTCTGCCCTTATGCTTTCTCAGCATCCCCAAATCTGACTCTGAATCTGAGATTCAGATCTGAGTCCCTTTGTCACACGAACAAATTTTAATATCTCTCCTCTCTACTACCCTGAACTGCTGCTTTCCCCTGTATGATACACAGCTACTGGCTGTATAGGTGTAGCTCAGGCGGGCAGGGGGCGGGGGAGGGCAGTAATATTATTTTATTAACTTATAGCTGTTGCTATGGTATTCACCTTTATAGTACCAGAGCACCTCACAAGCAACAATAGAGTAAGTTTCTTAACACCACTGTGAGCTAGGAAACTTAATGTTTTGACTAAGTTTAATCCCCAAAACTCAAACCAAAACTGGAAAGGGTGCATCCCACATAAAATAAGACACTTGTTTGTGTGAACCTCTGCAAACCAAAGCTGCCAAGTTTCACATATGCCTGAACTTCCTAAACTGAGAACTTGTGAGGCAAAGCCTATCCTCCTTTGGTCTTGGTATGGGCGGCTAAGCCCTTGGTAAGGAGAGGCAGAGTCTGACCATGAAAATAGCTATGGGCATTTAAAAACAGCAACAAAATTCTCTTACAGGATTTTAAGACAAGGCTCTCTTGTTTCCATTTAGTTGCTGATACCCTCTTCTTTTTAGCAAAGCAAGCGTATAGTGGGGAAGGTGGAAGGAGGTCAAAGCCAGAATATTATAAAAGAAAGTAAATAAATAAATAAAATACAATGCTCAAAAAGCACAGGAGCACAAGAAGGAAAGAATAAAAGGGGACGGAGAGAGGAAGAAAGAGGAAGAAAAACAAAACTAAAAGGGAGAAAGGAGAAATAGAACTAGGGAGAAGGGGTATGGAGGAAACAGAAACAGGGCTCTGTACAGTGTAAATCCTGTTCTTATAATGTGCCCCTGACAGACATGCAAAGTACAGATGTGAGCTGACAAGGGCCTGCTTTCATAAACTCCCCTGTTTAATTAGAAGAGGAGAGATATCATCTCGTCTGAGGAGAGCTATACAGTAAGGAGAGCTGCAGTCTGAAGAGATTTCTTCCTTCAAAGAGTTGGAATTGTGGAGGGAAGAAACTGTGTTACTGGGACCCTAGAGGTTCCCTTATTAAAAAATCTGACTCACTCACTCTGCTGCTCCCTGCAAGCAAATGAGCTTTGCTAGCTACCTTTACATTGTAAAGAACCTTCATGCCCTCCTCTATATAATTTTCTTTATGGATGAAGTGTCTCCCAAAATTAGATTATTGGCAATCAGGGTCTCTCACAGTTTTCTATGGCTTGACTATCTGGACCACCGTGTCTTTAGTAGGTTGTATGGCTTTAGGTCTTGTTACTGTAGCTGTACCAAGGCTTTTACACATGCGCTGAAGAGTAGCAAAGACCTAGAAAAAGATAATCAATGTATCACTGGAAGGGCTGCAATGGATTAGCTGGAAGTGTCGAGCACTGTCACCATGACTCAGGGTCCGTTCCTGCTTCCACTCTTTATGTGCACTGCACTCCTGAGAAAAAGTCTGAGAGGTCCCTAATGAGCCACAGGAGACAGATTGTCAAAGGGACTAATAGTGCCCATGTACATAACTTCATGGTGCAGAGGAGTTCCTGCTACGGTTCCACCTGGGATGTGAAATGACAACTTAGAACAGGAGACTTTACCATACTGTAAGTATAGTGAGATACCATGATTACTACAGTACCTATGTCTGTGAATGTTGAAAATTCATTATACCGCTTTGTGATGGGATATATAAATCCCACACTGGACAGCAAGAAGTTAAGGAGCTGCTCTGGGCTCAAGCAGCTCCACCCTGTCGCATCTGCAAGGCATGCAGAGATTGGATGTAGAGCTCAAAAGGGGAGCAGAACAGTTCATTTTTGGCAGACCAGGGAAGAGAACAGACCTTCAGCTCCTGAGAAAAGGCTAACTGAAGGCAGGAGCTTCCCAGTCGACCGCTGTCCAATGATCCCTGTATTCCTATTAACTCAATTTATTTGTGTTAATCCCCCCCTTGCTTTTTGTTAATGGACTACCCTGGAGCGGGAGAGACTTTGAAGTAACCTGGCTGGAGAGCCAGGTTGCAGGAAAAGGCAGACCAGTGCAGAGACAGAACCACAGGAGACACCCACCGTGGGGAGAGCTGCTATGCCACAAGGAGATGTCAGCACTGTAATCCGTTCACACTTTTCCATACTCTATAGACTGTGATCTGTTTAGATGTCTCTGCCCAATCTCCCTTTTCTATAAGTTGGTAAAAGAAGGTTGGTAGGGCCATCAGCTGGACAGGATGTGTGCAAGCAGCTGGTCTCATCTCCCATGGGCTCCAGGGATGCAGTGTATCAGCAAGATCTCTGGATACATGCAGAAACAGCTGGTTTTTTTCTCTCTATGCACTAGGGATTGTGGACTAGTGACAGGCGAGAGCTAGTAACATGGGGAAGCAGATGGTGCAGTCTCCTAATGCTCCAGAGGGATAGTGGAAGTAGAGAGCGTACCACATGGGGAAGTAGCTACAGGGATGGGCTCCTGGTGTGCAGGGTTGTGCTAGACTGTTATAGTATCATTCCTCAATCTGGACCTTAGAGTTCAAATATGAGGTACTAACATAAATTTCTCTAAGCTTAATTACCAGCTTAGATCTGATAGCGCTGCCACCAGCCAGAATTCCAGTGTCTGGCGCACTCTGGTCTCCCCAAACCTTCCGTGGGGGACCCCAAGACTCAGATGCCCTGAGTCTTACAACAAAGGGAAATAACCCACTTCCCTTCCCCCTCTTTACCTCCTCCCAGATCTTCCCGCCCTGGGTACACTAGGAGATTACCGTTTTTCAAGTCCTTGAAATGGAAACAGAGAGAGATCAAGTTTCTTTCACCCTCATTCAGAGTCCCTGAAAATGCAAGCTTTGCAACTCTAACACCAAAAGATTTTCCCTTCTCCCCTGTTACCTTCCTCCCCACAAATTCCCTGGTGAGTTCCAACTAGGAAAAAATCCAACAGGTCTTAAAAAGAAAACTTTATATAGAAAGAAAGAAAGAGACACAAAAATGTTCTCTGTATCAAGGTAACAATAACAGGGTCATTGGCTTAAAAGAAAACAAAATGAATAAACAGCCTTATTCAAAAAGAAACGCAATTTAAAACATTCCAGCAAACTACACACATGTAAATACAGAAAAACAAAATAAGCCTATCTTTCTACCTTTGTACTTACACTTGGAAACAGAAGATTAGAAAAGCCTGGAGATAGAGAGATCCTCTCTCAGAGCCGAGAGAGCACTAGAGACCAGACAAAGAACACACACCCAAAAATTCCCTCCCTGAGCTTTGAAAAATCCGGTTTCCTGATTGGTCCTCTGGTCAGGTGTTTGGTTCCCTTTGTTAACCCTTTACAGGTAAAAGAAACATTAACCCTTGCTTTCTTGTGTAAATGACTTGGTCACCCACACTTTAGAAAATGAAGTCCCAGGAAATAAAGAGTCTATCTGGACATTTCCTGCTCTGAAGTATGAATTCCTTTGAATAACATTTGAGCTCATGGTTTCAACCCCCTCCAAACAAACACAAACAAACAAACAAACAAAACCATACAAGATGGGTAAAGCTCTAGAATTGTAAATGACTTTACAGGTTCTTGTTCTGGTTGAATGACTGAAATCTGGTGCTGCTCCTCAGATGAGTGACCCAAGACCATAATGGCCATCTAGAAAGTTAATTTTTCTTTTAAAAACAACAACAACAAAAAAACAACCCCAAGCTTATTCTGTATTAATGTCAAAAAAGTGTAGTGTCTTAAAGGAAGGTTAATCAGAGTCCTTCAGTATAAATCAGGTTTAATTCTGTCATTTTTCTGTAAATCCTGATTGTCCGATGCATGTGTAACTATTCAGAATCAGCTTTGTCTGATACATTTTGTTTTATAATGTCATAAAGGATTTTTTGTTCCAGCTGTGAAGCTAATGGAAAGTTACAGAAACTGTCCAAAACTATTTTAGTAAATATGAAGTACCCAAACAATAGGAGGGGAGAAATGTTCCTGTAAGCACTCTTCCTCTTGATATATTACAGTGATGACTGTGGCCCACATTCAGACACTGTGTAAAGCAGCACAACTCCATTGGCTTTAGTGGAGCTACACAACTTGTACTAGAGTTGAGTTTAGCCTTTTATTTATACGGCTTCAAAGTAGACTAGCCACAACCACTCTATTGGTCAAATTCACTGCTAACAAATACAGGCCACACTCCACCAAAGTTGCTGGTGCCGTGTCTGCGTATTCTACTGGTGAACTTAGCACTCCCACACATACAGTCTTGTTCATTACAAGCCTACAATGCAATTGCGCATGAGAAGACGGTCCTTTCGGCTATACATGAAATGACCACCTGGTTTCACTCCATGATTCACAAATTAATGGTGACCTTTTACAACGATATGTGACTTGTAGCTCTCAAGCTTACCGGAGTGAGGCATTGCATGACAGTCTGACAATAATGTGGCATTTGCCCCAAGAAGAATTTCCATTTGAAACAAACACAGAGGCATGGGCTGGCACTTATAGGGTAAGATGTGAATGGCAGTGACAGAACCATTTCTCAGTGAACTCCAGAATAATTTTGCTCCATTCAGAACCTTTATTCAGCTCTTAAGATGTTAAGTGTAACAAACTTGCTACACACTTTTTTGTATTCTGGATACATTTTGTGCTTTTGTGATTCCTCCTGGTTCTGTGGATGAGGAGTTGGTTCTTCAGGTTTTAAAGGCTGAGACCACTCATGAAATGAGCCTGAGTTTCAGAATTTAGAATTGGATTAGACATCCCATTGTTTTGGAGCATTATCCCTGGAGTTTTGTCCTGGCACTTCATTAAGGTGGGGTCATTAGTGAAACTTGAGTCTTATGCAGCTTCTGAACTCCCACAGAATTCAGCAGTGTTTGTATGCAGAGTTTGGTTTGGGATAATCACTAACCCTGGTACATTGGCCTTTTTTTATTTTTTTTTAAAGTATCGGTTTATTAGTGCAACAGTGGTTTGCCGAGATGCTAATTCTGTTCTGTTTGTTTTACTGAGGATTGGTGAAAGGCAACCATTCTCTTGACTGCCAAATAAACTTTGTGTGCCTCAAGCTTAACTATCACATCTAATACCTATTGTGCAACAATGCTACACTGTTAAAAAGTCACTGATGTCTAGGCATCTGTTCTAGGTTATATTTTAAAAGAAATTAGCCTACTATGAATAGAAATGTCATGACAGTTTTAAAACAAAATTTCAGTGGAAACAGATGTATTTTTTGGTTAAGTATTCAAGATCAGTGTTTTGAAACACAGACAAAAGAGTGCTGTTCTAGCTGAAAACCAGCAAGTGAATCTGACTGGAGTTTCTTTGTCTGAGCTGTGTGAAGTACCAAAAGTATATTGTTCTTCGAGTGCTTGCTTATATCCATTCCAATTAGGTGTGCGCTCACCGCGTGCACATTCCTCAGAGGATTTTTACCCTAGCAACACTCGGTGGGTCGGCTGGGCGCCCCCGGAGCAGCGCCGCTATGGCGCCGGATATATACCCCTGCCAACCGAACCGCCCCTCAGTTCCTTCTTATTGCCCATGTCGGTGGTTGGAACAGTGGAGTGCAGTTTTACTGACCTCCACCTCCCTAGCTACTCGTAGTTCTCTAGTTATTTTTTTGTGTATATAGTTCAAAGTTATATAGTTAATTTTATCGTTCATAGTTAGTGTATAGTTAAGAGGGTTCGGGGATTAGCCCCTCCCCGCACTGATGCGGGGCCCATGCCCAGTTCACCAGGTTTCAAACCATGCTCGGCTGTCACAGGCCGATGCTGACAGGAGATCCACACGACACCTGCTTAAGTGCCTTGGGGAATCTCACCTGACAGATAAGTGTCGCATTTGCAAGGCTTTTAAGCCGAGAACAAAAAAGGAGCCGGACTTTCGGCTAAAGCAGCTCCTCATGGAGGCAGCTCTTACCCCTCCGCCTTCGGACCAGAGCGCTGGTCAATCGGTGGCCAGAAGTGCCTCCTTGGCACCGGACCGCGCTGGTACTGCCAAGGCCTCTCGGCACCAGCCATCGCCGGCACGAAGTCAACTCAGCACCGCTCCCTCTCCCCAAATCAAGAAAGCCTAAGACTCCTGCTGCTTCCGTGCCACCTGCACCGCACCAGAGAGCTCGTCTAAGTCGATCGCCCAGCTCCGACACCTGCAGCGGCACCAACAATGTCGGCGCTGTTGATCCGGTCTCTCAAGGGCCGTCGAGTCTGGTGCCCATCAGCTCCCTGGCGCGAGCCGTGTTTGAGCTTACTATTCCATCCACGCCAGAGACTTTCACGGCGAGGGATCTTGTTGCCATGACAGAGTCGACGCTGCCTCAACCCCTGGCATCGCCGGTGCAGGTAATACAGTCTATCGGAAAGCCTGCCTTGATAAGACCATCCTCTGTCGGCACAGAGCGCACTGTTCACGATCACGGTCCCGCAGACGTTCTAGGTCCGTCGGGCTCCCGACGCCGCTCGCGTCCCAGCACTGTCTCCTCGGTACCGGTCGCACTCGCGGCACATCAGTATCCCGTTCGCCGGCCCGCTACTCTCAGCATCATTCCAGCTGCCAGCACACTCCAGGCACTGTACTCCTGTGAGCCGCTCCCGACGTTGAGCCTTGAGATCTTGGTCGACCTCCCGGCACTGCTCCGGTCACAGGTCCCGATCTCGTCCGCGTACCAGTAAGCCTCCCGTACCGGTCCCGTGCCGAGCAGAGCAAGGATCCGCTAGAGATAGAGACTTTGCCCAGGGCTTTTCAGCCCCTCCCATGGCCATCCAGACACGCATCAGTGTCGTCCCATGCGGACAGCTCTTATGCACAGACCGCGATTCTGATGTGCCCACCAGAGTCTTCCAAGAGACCAGGACAAGGACCCCATCAGTGGTCTTTCTGGACACCTTGGGTGTACTATCAGGCCCAAGGCGTACCAGTAGTTCTGTCCCCCTCTGTCCCATCAGAGCACCGAGTGCCAGAGGCGACAGTTAGCCGTCCCCCTCCGACTGCTACGGAGGAAGCCCCAGTTCCACTGCACTCCCAGTTCCACTGGGGCAGGAGGTCACCCAAGAGCAAGAGGCAACACAGGACCCGCTCATCCCCAGCATCTCCTCTTCCTCTTCTCCAGATGAGGCAGTGGCAGGAACATCCTCCTCGGGCCCTCCTCCAATCGACCTGAGAGCCCATCAGGACCTCCTAAGAAGGGTAGCGTTCAGTATGAACCTCCAGGTGGAGGAGGTCCCGGAGGTACAGGACCCAGTAGTGGACATTCTGTTGGCGGATGCCCTCACTAGAGTGGCCCTACCATTTATTTGGACCATCCAGGCCAATGCTGATACTATATGGCAGCCTCCAGCCTCTATCCCTCCTGCGGCTAGGGGAGTCGAGCATAAATGTATGGTGCCCTGTAAAGGGTACAAGTACTTGTATGTCCATCCTCTTCCCTGCTCACTAGTCGTCCAGTCTGCTAATGAGAGGGAATGCCATGGCCAGCAGGCGCCAGCCCCGAAATCGAAGGAGGCTAGGCGAATGGACTTACTCAGCCACAAAGTGTACTCGGCAGGTGCCCTACAGCTCCTGGTGGCAAATCAACAAGCCCTGCTTAGCCGCTATAATTATAACACATGGGTGGCGGTGGGTAAGTTTACGGAGCTTCTCCCTCAAGACTCCCGTCAAGAGTTTGCTGCCTTCTTGGAAGAAGGGAAAAAGGTGGCCAGAATTTCCCTCCAGGCCTTGTTGGATGCAGCCGACTCAGCAGCCAGGACTCTGGCCTTGGGTGTTGCCATGAGGCGCATCTCATGGCTTCAGGTTTCAAGCCTCCCACCGGAGCAGCAGTATACCATTCAGGACTTGCCATTTGATGGTAAAGGCCTCTTCTCGGAAAAGACTGACCCCAGGCTGCAAAGCCTGAAGGACAACAGGGTCATAATGCGCTCTCTTGGCATGCATACACCAGTGACCCAACGCAGGCCTTTCCGTCCCCAGCCTCACCGCCCGTACTCTGCGCCTAGACAAAGACAGGACTTTGGCAGGTGGCGCGGCCGAGGTGGTCGCAGATGAAAATCAGGACCCCAAGGGGGCCAAAATCAAGGTTCCTCGAAACCACTAACGGGACCAAAGATGAACTTTTGAAGGTGTGCCCAGGGGCGGCGTACCAGTTACAGGCCAGGATCCCTCTCCTCCCTTCTCCAACCGTCTCTCCTACTTCCTCCCGGCGTGGTCCCAGTTAACTTCAGATCGCTGGGGCCTACGCAGAGTGGAGTATGGGTACCACCTCCAATTTATTTCAGCCCCGCCCTCCCACCCTCCAGCCAACGCCTGTCCTCTTCAGGGACCCCTCTCACGAGCAATTCCTCTTACAAGAGGTGCGGACACTCCTTGCCATGGGACTATAGAGGAGGTACCAATGGATGAAAGGTGCAAGGGGTTTTACTCCCTTTATTCCCTAATCCCCAAGTCGAAGGAGGTCTCAGACCTATCCTCAGACTGCAAGGCTTAACCAGTTATGATAAGTTGAAGTTCGCATGTATCCCTGGGGACCGTTATCCCGTTCTTGATCTGGAGACTGGTGTGCCGCCGCTGATATGAAGGATGCATACTTTCACATCGCCATTTTTTCCTCGCACAGGAGATACCTCTGCTTTGAGCCAACCGTCCGCACTTCCCACTACGCTCACATTGACCTTTCTGCAGCCCCAAGGGTAGTTACAAAGTGTATGGCCCACAGAATTCAGCAGTGTTTGTATGCAGAGTTTGGTTTGGGATAATCACTAACCCTGGTACATTGGGCTTTTTTTATTTTTTTTTAAAGTATCGGTTTATTAGTGCAACAGTGGTTTGCGAGATGCTAACTGTTCTGTTGTTTTACTGAGGTTGGTGAAAGGCAACCATTCTCTGACTGCCAAATAACTTTGTGTGCTCAAGCTTAACTATCACATCTAATACCTATGTGTGCAACAATGCTACACTGTTAAAAAGTCACTGATGTCTAGGCATCTGTTCTAGGTTATATTTAAAAGAAATTAGCCTACTATGAATAGAAATGTCATGACAGTTTTAAAACAAAATTTCAGTGGAAACAGATGTATTTTTTGGTTAAGTATTCAAGATCAGTGTTTTGAAACACAGACAAAAGAGTGCTGTTCTAGCTGAAAACAGCAAGTGAATCTGACTGGAGTTTCTTTGTCTGAGCTGTGTGAAGTACCAAAAGTATTGTTTTCGAGTGCTTGCTTATATCCTTCCAATTAGGTGTGCGCTCACCGCGTGCACATTCTCAGAGGATTTTACCCTAGCAACACTCGGTGCCGTCGGCTGGCGCCCGGAGCAGCGCCGCTATGGCGCCGGATATATACCCTGCCAACCGAACCGCCCTCCAGTTCCTTTCTTATTGCCCATGTCGGTGTTGGAACAGTGGAGTGCAGTTTTACTGACTCCACCTCCCAGCTACCGTAGTTCTCTAGTTATTTTTTTGTGTATATGTTTCAAAGTTATATAGTTTATTTTAATCGTCATAGTTAGTGTGATAGTTAAGGGGGTTCGGGGAGCTAGCCCCTTCCCACAGCACTGATGCCGGGGCCCATGCCCAGTCACCAGGTTTCAACCATGCTCGGCCTGTCACAGGCCGATGCTGACAGGAGATCCACACGACACCTGCTTAAGTTGCCTTGGGGAATCTCACCTGACAGATAAGTGTCGCATTTGCAAGGCTTTTAAGCCGAGACAAAAAAGGAGCCGGACTTTCGGCTAAAGCAGCTCCTCATGGAGGCAGCTCTTACCCCTCCGCGCTCTCGGCACCGAGCGCTGGTCAATCGGTGGGCAGAAGTGCTCCGTGCACCGGACCGCGCTGGTACTGCCAAGGCCTCTCGGCACCAGCCATCGCCGGCACCGAAGTCAACTCAGCACCGCTCCCTCTCCCAAGATCAAGAAAGCCTAAGACTCCTGCTGCTTCCGTGCCACCTGCACCGCAGCCAGAGAGCTCGTCTAAGTCGGATCGCCAGCTCCGACACCTGCAGCGGCACCAACAATGTCGGCGCTGTGATTCCAGTCTTCTCAAGGGCCGTCGAGTCTGGTGCCCATCAGCTCCCTGGCGCGAGCCGTGTTTGAGCTTACTATTCCATCCACGCCAGAGACTTTCAACGGCGAGGGATCTGATTGCATGACAGAGTCGACGCTGCCTCAACCCCTGGCATCGCCGGTGCAGGTAATACAGTCTATCGGAAAGCCTGCCTTGTAAGACCATCCTCTGTCGCCAGCAGAGCGGCACTGTTCACGATCACGGTCCCGCAGACGTTTAGGTCCGCGGCGCTCCCGACGCCGCTCGCAGTCCCAGCACTGTTCTCCTCGGTACCGGTCGCACTCGCGGCACCATCAGTATCCGTTCGCCGGCCCGCTACTCTCAGCATCATTCCAGCTGGCAGCACCACTCCAGGCACTGTGACTCTGTAGCCGCTCCCGACGTTGAGCCTTGAGATCTTGTCGACCTCCGGCACTGCTCCGGTCACAGGTCCCGATCTCGTTCCGGTACCAGTAAGCCTCCCGGTACCGGTCCCGGTGCCGAGTAGAGCAAGGTCCGCTAGAGATAGAGACTTTGCCCAGGGCTTTTCAGCCCCTCCCATGGCCATCCAGACACGCATCAGTGTCGTCCCATGCGGACAGCTCTTATGCACAGGACCGCGATTCTGATGTGCCCACCAGAGTCTTCCAAGAGACCAGGACCAAGACCCATCAGTGTCTTTCTGGACACCTTTGGGTATATCAGGCCCAAGGCGTACCAGTAGTTCTGTCCCCCTCTGTCCATCAGAGCCACCGAGTGCCAGAGGCGACAGTTAGCCGTCCCCTCCGACTGCTACGGAGGAAGCCCCAGTTCACTGCACTCCCAGTTCCACTGGGGCAGGAGGTCACCCAAGAGCAAGAGGCAACACAGGACCCGCTCATCCCCAGCATCTCCTCTTCCTCTTCTCCAGATGAGGCAGTGGCAGGAACATCCTCCTCGGCCCTCCTCCAATCGACCTGAGACCCATCAGGACCTCCTAAGAAGGGTAGCGTTCAGTATGAACCTCCAGGTGGAGAGGTCCCGGAGGTACAGGACCCAGTAGTGGACATTCTGTTGGCGGATGCCTCACTAGAGTGGCCCTACCATTTATTGGACCATCCAGGCCAATGCTGATACTATATGGCAGCCTCCAGCCTCTATCCCTCCTGCGGCTAGGGAGTCGAGCATAAATGTATGGTGCCCTGTAAGGGTACAAGTACTTGTATGTCCACCTCTTCCTGCTCACTAGTCGTCCAGTCTGCTAATGAGAGGGAATGCCATGGCCAGCAGGCGCAGCCCCGAATCGAAGGAGGCTAGGCGAATGGACTTACTCAGCCACAAAGTGTACTCGGCAGGTGCCCTACAGCTCCTGGTGGCAATCAACAAGCCCTGCTTAGCCGCTATAATGTATAAAACATGGGTGGCGGTGGTAGTTTACGGAGCTTCTCCCCAAGACTCCGTCAAGAGTTTGCTGCCTTTCTTGAAGAAGGGAAAAAGGTGGCCAGAATTTCCCTCCAGGCCTTGTGGATGCAGCCGATCAGCAGCCAGGACTCTTGGCCTTGGGTGTTGCCATGAGGCGCATCTCATGGCTTCAGGTTTCAGCCTCCCACCGGAGCAGCAGTATACCATTCAGGACTTTGCCAATTTGATGGTAAGGCCTCTTCTCGAAAGACTGACCCAGGCTGCAAAGCCTGAAGGACACAGGGTCATAATGCGCTCTCTTGGCATGCATACACCAGTGACCCAACGCAGGCCTTTCCGTCCCCAGCCTCACCGCCCGTACTCTGCGCCTAGACAAAGACAGGACTTTGGCAGGTGGCGCGGCCGAGGTGGTCGCAGATGAAAATCAGGACCCCAAGGGGGCCAAAATCAAGGTTCCTCGAAACCACTAACAGGGACCAAAGATGAACTTTTGAAGTGTGCCCAGGGCGGCCGTACCAGTTACAGCCAGGATCCCTCTCCTCCCTTTCTCCAACCGTCTCTCCTACTTCCTCCTCGGCGTGGTCCCAGTTAACTTCAGATCGCTGGGGCCTACGCAGAGTGGAGTATGGTACCACCTCCAATTTATTTCAGCCCCGCCCTCCCACCTCCAACCCTGTCCCTCTTCAGGGGACCGCCTCTCACGAGCAATTCCTTACAAAGTGTGCGGACATCCTTGCCATGGGAGCTATAAGGAGGTACCAATGATGAAAGGGCTGCAAGGGGTTTTACTCCCTTTTTCCTAATCCCCAAGCGAAGGAGGTCTCAACCTATCTTAGACCTGCAAGACTTAACCAGTTTATGATAAGTTGAAGTTCCGCATGTATTCCCTGGGGACCGTTTATCCCGTTCTTGATCTGGGGACTGGTGGCCGCCCTCGATATGAAGGATGCATACTTTCACATCGCCATTTTTCTCCTGCACAGGAATACCTCTGCTTTGTAGCCAACCGTCCGCAC